>NC_051276.1:3415898-3715898 GCF_015220745.1 Sebastes umbrosus
TCCTCCACTCTGAGTATGAGCTCTTACCATCTGGCAGATGATACAGAGGCCCTCGATGCAAACTCGTTTGTGCCCACCTCCATGAACATTTTAAATTTTGAATAATGTTTCTTGAGGCTGAGGGTTGTGCAATGGCATCATGGTGTTCTTCTTATTCTTATTTTTTTTTTTATCTTTTATTTATTCTGTTTTTAGATAGTTCTTGTGCAATATGAGTATGTGCAATATATGTTGTTTGAGGTTAACATTGTTTGTGTTTCTCTGTTTCCGTGTGGATTGTTGTTTGTTTCTTTTTATTGATGCTGCTGTGGAGGCAGCTGATGGTTTCCCTAAGGGGACAATAAAGTGTATCGTATCGTATCGTATCATACTAGCTGACAAGAAAGAACAATTACAATTTCAAAAGGTAAAGTTAAAATTTGCTTGACAATTGAAACACGGCTATTGTAGGCCTAGCTGTGCTAAGAACCGTGTCCATTGTGAACAGGGGAAAGTATTAAGGAGTATTGTATTAATATAGACTTGGGGGAAAAAAATCAAACCTGTAACCTTTAAACCAGTTTTTCTCAAAGTGGGGTCCAGGAACCCCCAGGGGTCCGTGGCACTCTGTCAGTTGGTCCGCAAAATAATTAGCTATAAATTATAAAATTATGCTGTATCATTAAAAAGTCCCCATATCTACAGATGGGGACCATTTGCGGCAATAAAACAAGCATATTGTGTCTATCGTTCCCAGCCACGTTAGCTTTGGGCCAATAGAAACTCTGATATGATTGTGACACAGCAATAAGGTCATTATTTTGAAGTTGAAGCACTCACTGCATTCAATTTTCACTCTGAAATTGTTATTTAGTTTAATAGTGATTAAGGTTGAAAAGTTTTAGAATACAAATAGTTTTGATGGTATCTAAGAGTAAAAATGGTAGTAAGTATATGTTTGATCGGTGTTACGATTATGAGGGGGTCCTCGGAAAATTCCCCCCTCCGTTAGAGGTCTCTGGCCCCAAAAGGTTTGAGAACCCCAGCTTTAAACGAACAAAACGGCACAGGAGGATGAAGCGTGTGATAACGGTACATCCAACAATGTTTTTTTGTTTTCACCAGGATGAACCATCATCCGCAATGTTTTAGTGAGGTACATCATAAAAAATAACACACGGAGCTGCTGTGAGGTGTCACAGATGTTCTTTCTCCACAAATGAATTACTTCTCATTGCTACATGAAGAAGAGGAGCAAAAGCCACACACGCAGCAGGCGCAGTAATTAAAATGCTGAGACAAGGCTTTCCCTGTACGATGGGATCCCCCCCCCACCTCCCTGTGGCGCTGCTCGCTCCCATCAACAGGCCGTAAGTTTTTAATCATGTTGAAATGATTTATTTAAACGTCAGGCAATGTGTCACCTCACTTCCTTTCATTTTTCAAAATGTTTGTGTTCTTTGCTGGATGATAAATTTATCTTCAGACAACCCCAATATGACTAATTAACTTTGAAATATCAGAACCAGATGTCGAGCTGAAGGAAGTTCTTAACAGGCAGCCAAGAGAGCCGGCTCACCTCCTTTACCTCCCTCCTCCTGCAACAGCCCTCCTCCTCTTTCTCACACCCCCCCTCTTCCCCTCCAACCTGCTCCTGCCCTCCACCATACTCTTGGCTTCAGTTTTTTTTTTACACACACCTTCCTCAGAAGTTTGAGGCGTCCTGTTGAGAACCAACACGTTGCACCAGGTCATAAATCTGGCAGTGTGAAGTTAACCTGCACATGCCCTGTGTTTACCTCCTCCCCCTTTTCCCCTCTGTCACTCAGCACCTCCGTCTAATTTATTCTCCTCTCCCTCCCTCGTCTCCTGACCAACTGGCTCACTTTTCTCTCTCAAGCTCCAAAGATTCAGGTTTTACTGATTTATTGAGTTTATGCCCAGAAAGTGTAACCAGACCCGGAGTTGTTAAACGTATGTGCTCAGACCCTCAAAAAAGTCCAGATACTACTTTAAAACTTATTCCCCTCTTTTTTTTGCAGCTAATCTCACACAAATGTACTTTTTCATGATTTGTGTCACTCTTTATTTCCGCCTGATGTCAAAAATGTTTGGATCAGGAGACTTAAGTGGGATATGAGTTCTGTTCCTCTGTATTCTGGCTCGCACAGCTATAATGTTTTTGAGTCGGAGTGGTGGTGAAAAATCTTCTGTCCCTGCAGAAATGCCTAGAAAAAGCAAAAGGGCCCCTGCAGGAACATTGCAGCGCTGACACTTTGACAGTTTGCCATGAGTGACGTCTGATCTGTACAAATTTCAGGACTAATAAATCTACCTGTCAGAGCTTGGAACTTGAAAGGGCCGCAGCCCTGCGGCACAGCTTTAACACAACTTGTGTTGATGAAATTCTGTAGGCTGGAGAATTATAGCTGTCAGAAAAACGCCCACATCAAACCTGAAGCCTTGGCGTTCCTTCTTTTTTTCCCCTCCGCTCTCTCAACACTCATATATTGCTCATTCACCTCCCTCCCTCCCTCGCTGCTGCCTCTCCCTTCCAGACGTCTCTCTTTTCCTTCCTCCTGTTCTTTCTCACTGCTTGGAAAATGAAACATAGGCGTCCTTTCATGGCTTGACGACCGTCATTACATCATTTTGACACCCTGTAGACACCCCCCCACCCCCACCCCCACCCCCCGACACACACACACACACACACACACACACCTCCCCGTTTTTTTAATCACTCGCTCTGCCAATACAAAAAAGTTTGCTTACAGACAATAAGTTGTCAGGGGCTACTGGTGTGACTCGTCGGCTATCATGCTCTCAGCTCCTGGCATTCGGCCATGATAGAGGACAAGAAGCTACCCAATTGGCCGGTTAAAAACGCGGTCCTGTCAGCGGAGTATCAGAGTCACCAGCTGGGGGTTAAACGGGCTGAAAGGTGGGAACGCGGCACATGATTTCACATGAAGGGGTGTTGTATGTGGGTGATTTTAATACCAAAAAGCTCATAAATCAACTAGCCACCACTCCTTGCCACCTCCTCCCATTTCCTTCCAGGCCCATACCTCTCCCTCCCCTTTTCACTGGATTTATTCCTGTTTATCTTTGATCCCGGACCGGTTTGCTCCTCATCTCCTTTCAACCCGAGCCGATGTATCCTGTTGATGATAAATCATCTAGCGAGTGTTTAGATATTTCGCTGCTGCCGTCGCTGATTTTCCCGTAAACTTTTCGAGAGGGGCGGATCATATTTGCGTTCTTCAAAGCGCCGTCGTCGGTGTGAAAAGTTCACCGGAGTCCTGGGGACGAATGGCAGCTCGATCTTTATTGATTTAAATGTCAAAAGGTGTGTCTTTTGCATAAGGTTGGGACCCTCCTGGTGCAGTGTGATCATTCATTGACAGATGAGTCAGAGAGCCTGTGAAGGTGCTCTGCTTTATCATTGAAATGGTTCAGTCAACTGTGTGAGCTAGGTAGCATTATACCTATGGGCAGGCTGTTGGCGGAAAAGTGGAATTAATGTGAAATCACAATTGGAGACAGGGTGTCTCAGTGGCTAGAGAGGCTGTCACATAGCCAAAAGTTCCGACATTCAGTCCTCGCAACAGCCACTTTGTGCCCGTCATGTATGAGTCACTCCTTTCACCGTGTCATTCTAAATGCCCAAATTGCAAATCAGATTGCATTCCATGACTTTTAATTCACTTTGATCCCACCTAAGCTATTTTTCATCAGTCATATCACATAAAAGAGTGACAATAGAAAATATCTTTGTTCATTAGCCCCATGCTGAAACAGCAGCAGTCATTTACACTACACACACAGCCACCCCGGCAATCTGTCAATCCATGTGCTTGTCAATCACTCGGTGTCTCTGTGGGACGCCGGCTCTGACTGACAGCCCGTGTGATCTCTCCCAAGGGCTGGCAGGAAGGCAACAAAAGGCCCCGGCTACAGTAATTGGCAAGATAAAGACATCCCGTAAAAGCAAGCACTGTCACTCATTTGGTTCCAGAGAGATGAATCAACATGAAACACGCCACACCAGTTAACCAAAGGGAAAGTATGCTTGTCGGCTAACCGTTGACCAATCAGAAGGGGCCAGCTCGGGGTCATTTCCCCTGGCGACTGGCTGAGAGGTGACCTGTTTAAACTAACACCCCCCTCCTCCTCTAGATTCACCTCTCTAACCTTCTCACCTCCACTCTCCCCTCCCCGTGTACACCCTGACCTCTGACTGACCTGTTGGCCTTTTGCTTAGGTCGGCTTAAAACATAAACCCACCCACCCCTCCTCTGTCTGCCCAATCTTTACCCCCATCCTTCACACACCTGGTTCTCATTTCTCACGTTTCACTTTCCATCAGTGCTGCGGGAGGGACGCCTTCTGTCTGTCTGTGTGTGGAGGTAGAGGGTGGAGAATGTTCAAGCTGCCAACATGAAATAAACCATTACTGTCCAAGATCATCCTGGGAGACTATGAGTCAGATTTAAAATGTAGATACGGTGTTCTTTGACAAGGAAAACTCTTAATATAAGAGATAGAGGGGCCTAAATGTCACAACTGAGATCAAACATGGCGCATTACCCTATTCAGTCATTTTAGTGCAGCTGTGTTTCCTGAATCAATGCAGACTCCCAGAAAATGAAGTGAGTAAAACAGCTTTTTAAAACGAAAACAATCTCAGTCTGGACGAGTGTTTTAGGGCCGCTTCAAAATGAATCTCCGTCCATACTACCACGCCTGAAAACGCATACCACGTGACCATGGAGTGCTACAGGAATGAGTCCTAAAACCTGGAAATGAGTTAGCAATTTAGCACTTCTGGTTCTCTCATCTGGAAGTCCATGGTTTTTTAGTTAGATGCCTGAAATAAGGTCTGTGGTTAACACGAGCTTTAGAGTTTTTAACGTTTTGTTCTACGAAATAAAACACGTCATTAAATACCCCACTTGTGAATTCTGAAGCCTTTATGTGTCTTTAAAAAAGGCGGTTGCTAACAAGTGGCTAAATGAGACTACTAAACGCCATCACGCCGACTCACAGCCCCGTTGTGTCTGCTGACGTTCATGCGGCCGTGGTCCCAGCTCCCAGACGCCCAACGCCAGCCCGATACAATAAAATAAGCAACGCCAGCCAAGTCAACACTGCCCAGCTACCGTAGCTAACGTTAGCCTGACATGATGAAACAAGCAACGTCAGCTAATTTAACAAATTGAGCTGCCTATGGATGCAAAATGAATTTCAGTGCAAACTGACAATAAAGTTGTATCGTATCGTATCATATCGTAAAACTGTCTAGCTAGCGTTGTCAACGCCAGCTTAACAGGGTGAAACAAGTAACGTCAAATTAACACTGCTTAATTTACAGCCTTACATTAGTTTTTTACTCGTGGCGATTGCATTTTACTCTTCAAAAATCATAAAACTGGTGTTCATTTGTGGAGATTATCTTGCTGAACAAAACGTGTAAGTATCATAAACGTGTGTTTACCACAGAGCTTATTTTCAGCAATAATCCAAAACCCAATGGAAACATCCCATTGGCTTTTTGTCGAAAGAACCCAGGGCGATACTAACTTCCTGGATGGCCTCCAAAAAAAGCGTCATCCCTGGATCACTCTATTCACTTACACTGTTGTAAACAGTAGGCCAAGTAGCGGTGAACACGGGAATTGAAGCAAAGTGCTCGAATAATAGCTTTCCTCCTGTGCATGTAGGCAGTAGTAGCATTATAAAACGCAGAATTCAACTGCACAACAGCTGCTAGCATAAACAACAAGGTCAGCAACGCTTGTAACTTGTTATCCATGTTGAAATTAACCGCTGGTGGTCGAGGCTGATGTCGTTTGTTTTCTTCCAGTAAAGGTTTCACGTGATGGGGCGTGATGAATCAGGGACACGTCAAGACTGATAAGACCAAATCAAGAAGCGAATGTGGGTGTCTGCGTCGTCGTTTTTTAAGGTCTCCGTTTCTGTCCGTCTAGACCAGGGGTCTGCAACCTTTTGTTCTTGTAAAGTTATGACTTTATTCTCGTAATATTACGACTTTATTTCTCGTTAAGTTATGGCTTTATTCTCGTAATACTACGCCTTTTTTCTCGTAAAGTTAAGACTTTATTCTTGTAATATTCTGACTTGTTTTTGTTAAGTTATGACTTTATTCTCGTAATATTACGCCTTTTTCTCGTAAAGTTATGACTTTATTCTCATAATATTACAACTTTTTTTCTCGTTAAGTTATGACTTTATTCACATAATATTACGACTTTATTTCTCGTTAAGTTATGACTTAATTCTCGTAATATTAGGCCTTTTTTCTCGTAAAGTTATGACTTTATTCTCATAATATTACAACTTTTGTTTCTCGTTAAGTTACGAATTTATTCTCGCAATATTACGACTTTTTTTCTCGTTAAGATATGACTTTATTCTGGAAATCTCCGATTTTTTTCCCTCAATGTGGCTCTAATACTCCGTAGTACATTTGCACTGGGCCCTCACTGCATTAGACTTATATACTCTATACTTACACTATAAACAAACAATGCTCAAATGTTTTGCGGCTCCAGACAGATTTTCTTTTGCCTAAAATGGCTCTTTTCATAGTAGGTTGCTGGCCCCTGGTCTAGACTAAAACGCAACCCTGGACTTTAGGAGCTCCAAAACACGGGAGTAGGGTGGACGCTAGGCATAAATGTAGCAAAAGTTCTGCGTTTTAAAACGAAAACCTATTCATGTGCATGTATCCTAAGAGGTCAGATCTGGGTATCCATGTCTTCTTAAGAGGTCTGTCACAGTGTGTGTGTGTCTCCTGATGCCCTGTATCTGACCTCCCTCTCTCTGTCCTCTCTCAATCACCCCTGTCTCCTCAGACACCTCTCCTCCTCCTCCTCCTCCTCCTCATCTTCTGCTGCAACAGGAGAGCAAACCGAGCAGGGGGGGCTCCCTCGCACTGAAAGCCTCCAAAGAGGGACCCCCTGCTCAGCATGTAAAGCCCTCTCTCATACATACACACACACATACATGGGGATCCCGTGTCCGCCTGCCTGGCTCTTCACAGAGTAGTCATTAGTCATCAGGCAGATCAAAGGACAACCGCAGGAAGTGAAAGGGACCCTGACAAGGAGGAGTCCATCTGGCTGGCAGGCCATCGCTCATCCTCAGCTGACAGGGAGGCACGCTCTCCATCTGACTGCCGTTTCCGCTCCAGGCTTGTGCCTGAAATGGGGCTCATTTCTATGTGATAATCTGTCTTTGATAAAGGCTAATGTGGCTGATTGGACTGCATTAAGATAGAAGACGTGGACTTCTCTCCAACCTCTACAGAAGCCTCACCATACTGTGAAATCATTCATATTTCATATTCCCATTCATTTTTTCAAAGGGAATATTTGTAAAAATCAGAAATGCTTGTTAACAGTGACACCTGTGGCCGTTAAGTCAACGAAAGTCAGCGTCCTGTTGCTTGCGCTCGCGCTTGTGCTCGCTCTACATAGACATGAATGAGCATCGCTCAAAACAGTGAGGAGACACGTGTCAGCTAAAACCACAATATCACTCTATATTTCAGCTGCTTGGCAGTAATGTTAGCTGACCAGACGAAGGTCTCTCCATGAATCAGTGCTGATCCTAGTGTTGGCCTTTCCTGCTTCAGCCTCCCGACCGCGGTCGGAGGGAACAGGGGAGACACCGGAGATTTGGTTGGAGACGATAACGTTTCTCTCTGCGGAGCCCCGTCACTTCACAAGAAACGGGAAACCTCTGTTGGTCTGGAGGAGCTGCAGCATTTATTTCTTCAAAAACGTCCACTTTACATTCACTAGATATTCTCAGAGCTAAACTAACTCTTCTGCAGTGTGTAGTGTGCAGCATGCACGTGAGAGTGGAGCAAAAGAGCGAGAATGAGCGCGGTGTGTGAGTGAAGGCAAGCAGGCAGAGGAGCAGAGTACAGCAGAGACTCCGGCCCTGGAGACCAAAGCTACGGTCTCCCCCGCGTCCTCCGACCGCGGCCAACACTGTTTAACAGACGGGCTTCACTAGATACAACTTTGCGGTTTTGGTGCTTCACTGTAGTTTGTGTTGGAGTCTTGTCTGAACAGCCTAGCCACACGCGAGCGCGCATGGGACACCGACCAGCAATGATTTATACATGTAAGAAGTTACAAACAGTCCCTTCAACAGAAGTCATATGATTTTGAATTTTTCTTTTAAAGAAATAGTTTTAAAAGATAATAATTTGTGGTTTTACAGAGAGTTAAGTGGTGTTTATCCATCCGCCTATAGCACTTCTGTGCAGCTTCGCCGTTGTTTGCCTGGCATCCTAATGGTGACGACAAGACTCTGGGAAGTCCCTGTGCCCAGGGCTTTAATTTGTGCCGGATCCTGCTCGAACATGATCAGGGATCTCCCAGATTGGGACCGGCACCTATTTAATTGGATCTGGCACCTCCTTTGTCGTTCTGTAATCTGTAAATTAATTAAATTAATTTTGTCTAATATTTAATGTTATCTTTTCTGTCATTCGTTTATTTCCCATTGAAGTTACTTTATTAGTAAATTGCTTGTTTGCCTATTTTGGATGCATTTTTAAAAAAAATTAAAAGAAAGAGAGATGACAATCACTCAGGTCACGCAGAGTTTTGTGCATGCTAGCTAACGTTACTGCAACTTGAATTAGGGTACCCTCAGCAACAAGGAGGAAACTGGTAAAACTCGTAAGTCCCATTGTTGTGGGCATGATATGTGCATGTAATATTTTTGACACAGCCTATTACTGTAAGCCCCACAGCTAGTGGGCGTTTCTGCAGTGCGAGTATGGTCAATTATAAATCCCATCATTGTCTGCACAGTGTTTACTCAGATCCACTGTCATGTCAGTCGGTGCGATGCACATAGCGTTGTTTATTATTATTTAGTTTCAGCACAGCAGCACTCTATAGGCCGGTGGTTTTGTCCACTGTATATATAGATGGATGAAGCATTTCCATTTCCTCCCACTGTACAGTGAAGTGAAGCCAAAATATCGGGAGCGGCCATCTTGAGACTTTGACATCATTTGGTGCCAGAGTCTGCGCTGTAGCGATCGGGCAGTGAAGCCGAGGTATCAGGGTCACCTGCCCGTACCAATCACGAGCAGTTTGTCAGCGAGAGAGACTCACAGCTGTCAATCATGACGTCTCACCCCCTTTTTATAGCATCAAATAACTCATTAAAAACAAACTTATCAGAAACATGAACACTTGAACATAAATCAGCCTGATAAGAACTACCTAAAATGACAGAAACCATCTTTGGGGAAAATGTATTTGACGTATACTTTGACTTTTTAGTTTGGCCCATGTCCTATCCGCTAACATGGAGGAGGCGGGCCTTTATGATCTATACTGCAGCCAGCCACCAGGGGGCGATCGAGATGTTTTGGCTTCACTTTTGGGGAGCTTTCATGTCGTCCATCTTTATATACAGTCTATGGTTTTGATGCGCTCCGTGACTTTTTTCTTCACCCTACCCGCCAGATCAACAGCCTCTCTATTTCCCAAGAAGTCGCTCTAACGCAACTCCCACAAAAAACACAAATTATCATTTTTAAATTTCTGTTTGTGTATGGATAAAACATCAAGTTACAAAAGGTTAGTGAGCTTTTGAGGTATTGGTAGGGGTGTTTTTTTCTTTTTACTTTGGACAGAGCCAGGCTAGCCACTTCCACTGTTTATGCTAAGCTAAACTAAGCTAAGCTAAGCTAAGCTAAGCTAAATCACTTCCTGGCTCTATCTCCATACTTACACACTGACATGACGGTGGTATCTTCTCATCTAACTCTCGATAATAAAGCAAATAATAATATTTTACAAAATTTCGAAGATTTTTAGTTCTAAGAGAGTCTTTGGCAACGTCCATAACACCTGTAAGAGGTGTCCCTCTTTGTCTTCTTCATGCACTTTAAAGGGATTGTTTTAACCTGCGTTCTACCAATAAAGAGTGCTAACCACTGCACCATATTAGAAACACTTCTTTTATTAAATAAATCATTTACATACTTTTCTCTAGCTAGTAAAGTCACTCTATTTACGTGTTCCTTAGTGCTTCCCTTAAATGCATCTGACCTTATTATCCTTCTCACAGATTTTATTTCACTCCTCTCAAAAGCATATTGGAGCAATTACATAAATACAGTTGGTGGTGGTAGTAATGATGGTGATTATGAGCGTTATCATTGCGTGACACAAATGAAACATTTATGCAACAGATTAAAGCAACATCAACCCAAAAAATGACCACGGTGGCCAACATGAGACTGTCCACCATCATCCCTCACCCCTTCCCACCTCACCACCACCCACCTTGGCCTGTCTGCAGGGTGACCCTGTCCTTTCGCTGCGTGACTGAGCGCCTCTCCTGCCACACAGGAGGCATCAATTACAGGCCCCGGCCGTCCCGGTGTCACTGCTCTGTAATTAATGGGCTCTCCCGGCGCTGCGCCATGGGGCCTGGCCTCACCATGAACTCCACAGGAATTCAGAGACAAACACACACACACTCAAAGTTGCACACACACACACAAGAAAGCACGCACATGCACGCTACATGGTGCCTGAGAGACGTTGGCGAACACCTGTTTATGCGATTTTCAAATGCGCTCTTAAATTTCGAACACAAATGCTGATCACGCGCGTACGTGAGCGTTATGTGCATGCGTGCATACTTTACAATTCACACCTAATAATTCAGAAATACCTGTGCGCACTCTTGTTCATCTTGCATACACTCGTGCAAAGGCAAGTGAGCAACAGTCACACACACACACACACACACACTCAGAGGCCCAGCCCCCTGCTGCCTGCCCCTTCATTTGTCAATCAGCCAGACAAACAGAAGCACAAGGTCCCCCAGGTCAAAGGGTCATGGGATCCTGTGATTCCCCTGCTACCCTACATCTCAACACTCACACACACACACACACACACACACACACACACACACTAGATATCCAGCCAGTCAAACTAACCCACAAAATTCTGTCAACTCCTTTTCTTCAACACCCTGAATCCTGTTGACTTTGAATCCGTTCTTCCATTTTTGTTGTTGAGAGGAGACTCTTCCTGTGGCAGACATGCTTGCAATACTTCTGAGCTTTCCCCCTCCCCTTCAGTTCCTGCTTTCATTCTCATTCCCCCCTCCCTTCCTCTCGCCCTCCCTCTTTCTTTCTTTCTTTCTTTCCCCTTGCTCCCTCCTTCAAACATCACGCCTGGAGCTGACACTGAGCGTGACCCTGCCTTTATTGTTGCAGCGGGGCAGAGGCGCAAACACAGGGCAGGGACTGTCACCCCAGTGATTAAAGAGCGCATGTTTTCAGTCAAACGCCTCAGAGGGGAGTGATCCCAGAGAGAGAAAGAGGGAGGGAGGGAGGGAAGGGGAGGCTCAGAGTCGAGCAGGGAGATAAAGAGCTTCTAACGTTTTCACAGCTGAAGAATAAAAGCATTTTGGAGAGCCAAAAGGCACAGCAGTGACGTTTGGGATTGATACATTGTGCTCACGGTGGTGCTTTTTATTAAAATTAAAACACATAATGCGTTCCACTGATTATATGATAAAGGATTGTGCTTAACAGATTTCAGGGCTGACAGCTTGAAAAACAGGCGCTGAACTTTGTGTCACCATGCCTTAAGGAGCTGCTAACCCACTGAAAAGATTCAATTAGTACGGAGTCCTGACATCACATGATGGTCTAAGTGTTGTTTCAGAAGCTTGTTATGCTCTAAACCTGTCATATTTCAACACGTTAAGGGGAAAAATATATATTGGCATTGTCATCTAAGCTCCATAAACTCTAATTTGAGCCACCACATGTGTACAGGCAGGACCAACAAAATGCAGCTATAGGGAGATGTGTCCTTGGCGGCGCAGAACGAAGCAAATAAAAGAACGGTTTGTTGAGTTATGGCTGCAGGAAGGAAAAACAGCGAGTCATAGATGTGACATTTTGACCATTAGACCTTGCTCTGCAAAATATTATTTTTATTAATGTGAACAGGAATCGGTTTCTCCTACAACACTCGCGAGGATTAAAACAAATAGGGCCATGAAAGCGCCAGGCAAGGAAATAAATAAATAAATAGCACGTCTGCCTCCATATTTCATACAACAGTCACCTCCAAGAGCTGTGGGCCTCTGTGTTAGGCGTCCAAGCTAAACACTTGGAAGTTTGCTCAGTCATAAATTAACGGCTTGACAGTCAAAAGTGTTCAAACTCATTTGTCAAATCTCGCTTGCTTTTTTTTCCAGCGTTTAAATTCATTACAGCAGTTTTTCTTTCTTTCCACAAGGCTTCCAGAAATGTGTTTCCCAGTACCACGCAGTACTCTGAAAAGATAATTCTGGAAACTAAAAAGCCTTTGACTGTACATCACGTGTGCTGGGACCAAAATCCATCAATTCCCCTGCACAGAAAGAATTAATTCCCACCCAAGTACAATTTATCTCCAGAGGTTACTGTCAAGGAGATTGAGCTCTGAAGAACCTCCAGGCATCAGATCAACATTCGTGGCTCATCAGCTCAACAACTTTTTATTTTTGTTAATTCAGCAGACGTGTTCTACTAAAGTGGGATAATTACTATTGACAAGTTTTTGCCAAACATGCCGGTGCAAAGTAAACACAGATGATGCCTTTGGCTCGGAGCTTCAGACAAACAAATGTCATGCAGGCCAGACAGAGAGAGAACGCTGCTGCATGAAGGCTGTGCAGCACAGTACCCATAATGCACTGAAATGACGAGAATCAAGCCAATTTTGGGCCCGATTCCCCCCTCTTGACAATCGTCAGCAAAGCCCTGATTGTTTGATGGTTCTAAAGATTAACTTTCCAGATATTCCTGTGGTACGAGGTATGTTAAGAGTGGTTTTTACATTCCCAATCTGCTCTGAAGTCCATCCTGGCCGCACCGATTTCAAATCGTAAATCTTAAACATGTTCAATATTTACGATCGGATATCCTGTTGTGTGTGGGGAAGCCAGAGGACACAGCCGATCACGCAGTCAAGTGGGAAAGAACGATAGCCTATAGAGAACCAAGCTGACTGAACAAGGAAGGACAACTACCGCCGTCATGGCGGCCGCGGCTAATGCACGTGCTAATGCACGTGCTAATGCAAAACCCTAAGCATAAAGTAGTAGTAAGATGAACCTCAGAAATGGAAGACCAACTTGTTGATTTGTGGCAACAATACAAATGTTTATTTAACATGTCGCCATGACTTCATCCCTGATTTTTCTTTTTCTTTGTGAATTTTCAGTAGACAAA
The DNA here is from genome assembly GCF_015220745.1 of Sebastes umbrosus. NCBI lineage: Eukaryota > Metazoa > Chordata > Actinopteri > Perciformes > Sebastidae > Sebastes > Sebastes umbrosus. Next base: position 3,429,187 of record NC_051276.1, read on the forward strand.
GTAGTGCAAAAACTAATATCGCTAATTCTTCCTGCCCGTCGTCCGCCATGTTTGTTTACACTAAAATCACGTTCGATTCATGATTGTAGATTTCCATTTTTTTGAGTTTGGACTGGAATGGAATCTGTTAGTGTGTGGTGTGCTGTTTTGGCCAAATCGTTGGTCTCCACACACTATAGGAACAAAATGTAAAATTTAACATAACATGTAGTTATGTGTGGGGTCTTTTGAAAAATCTTTCAGTGTGGGCTAATTCCTTTGACAGGATGAACACTGTAAACCTTTCCTTACTTTCCCTCTCACATACATGTTCTATTTCAGTGATTCATATCTGTTAAATGTAGATAGTATTTCTACATCAAAGCTAGGGTGGGTAATGTTGAGAAACTAGCAAGAGTAGTCAACGCTAGATTTAAAAAATATACAAAAAACCCAGCCTAGAGTTGCCAACTCATTTCCAATAAAAGTAGCTAGCAGCACTAGCTCCAAAAGTCCCTATATCTCCCGAGAAAGTCGCCAAGTCAGCAACACTGACAGTTCGTCCCTTCAGGTCTCCCTCCAAAGACATTCCCCCAAAATGATCATTATGAATGTAAACAATTAACATGGTTATTGTTAGTACTCACAGCTGTACAGCTAGCAGCTTGTGGAAGACTCCGGCGATGCGCAATGAGTGCACAGCCAGAATGCGCGTAGGTAGCCCCACCAATCATTGCATTCAGGCCGAATGCAATGATGGACGGGATTATTACAATCCTGTGACAACCACAGATATCAGGCCTGAGTCTTTCTGATAGAGACTGAGCCCGTGGATGGTGTGAGGCCGGTAACGGGCCCCCCCTCCCCGCGCAGTCTGCCCGGGGGATTCAACTCTGCAGGTTAGGGACGGCAACTTGGTGTGGAAGGATCCCCTCGCGGGACCTCTTACCACCATTTCCTCCGAGGCGGTCGGTTGGCTTGGAGAAGCTCAGCCAAGGGTGGCTCACGGCTTCGCGGCCGCGAGCTCTACCGCCCAATAAACAAACCCATTAAACAAACAATACCGATGCTGGTAGATTTTTTCTTTTTAAACCTTTGCAGTCAGTCAGGCTAGCTGTTTCCCCCTGTTTCCAGTCTTTATGCTAAGCTAAACTAGCCAGCTCCTGGCTGTAGCCTTATATCTAACAGACAGATAAGAGAGTGTTATCAATCTTTTTTACTAAGTCTCAATAAGGAAGCAAATATATATATATCCCCAAACTATTCCTTTAACATTGCTTTAGCTTATTTAGTCACAAATGTTTACAGATACATACTTATGATTTTTAAACAACTGCTTTGAGATAAAAACAGAAATACATTATTTCCAGCCAGTGGCAAGCCTTTTGTTCTAGTGTTATAAACAAAGTGATGCCTATATGTTAACAGCCAATAGGCCCTTTCCATAGCAGCCATTTGACATGTAATTGCAGGGTAAACACAGCTGTAATAAACAACTAAATAAATAAATATGACCATGTTCCATTTGGGCCCTGGTATTGTGCATGCTGGCTCACTGGAATGGCTGTGACACACTAAATAGATCGGGACCATAGTTCATTTTATCAATTACACCTGTGTTTACCCTGCTGTGACATGTCCTAATGGCCGCTGTGAAAAGGGCCTATGGGCAGTGTCCTCACCGTGGTCCATGTTAAAACGTCCTCTGCTCTCAACCCCTCTCATCCTCTGCCTGACACATGCCAGCTCCCATCTTTCATCATCACTTCTAGAGCCACATACAGATTAATTTTTCTTTCCCACCCCCTTGTGTGTGTGTGTGTGTGTGTATGTGTGTGTGGTCTGCGTGACTTGTGAATGCATATGTGTGTGTGCGTGCGCTGTACCCAAAGAGATAGACAGGCACACGAGCATGAAATCCACCAAACCTCCTCTAATTCCCCCTGTAATTTATGGCTCTCAGATACATGTCATGCTGAGGCTAAACAAACGGTCCTTTGTCACTGACAGCAGCCTTTGATCAGAATGAATCGGATTCGCTGTCTCGCTGCCACACCGGATCTGCCCGGCACTGCCTCCGCCGCCGCTGCTGCTTCTGCCGCGAGGATTTCTACTAACACACACATGTACAGCCTAATGGTGCTGAAAGTTTTCCACTCGCACACATTCTTCCGAAACTCAAAGCACGACACCCCTCATCAGTTTACTCTGAACTTGTGACCCTGACTAACACTCCCCCCGCCCTTCCCACACACCCAGTCTCTCTGCAGGATGTCTTTACAGCAGGCCCCACCGGGTGATTGACAGCCGTGGGGGAGAGAGAGAGAGGCGAAGCTCTGAGGTCAAGCAACAGCAGAGAGTTCAACATCTGTAAAGTCACACAAGCTGACGTGACCCCGGTACAAACTGCCAGGCCAGCACACACACACACATACAAATCCTCACCTGTTGGCGGCCATATTGTAAGCCACTCGCTGAAAACGAAAACATAGGGTTTCAGCTGGGATGTTTTGAAATGTGTAGCGTGGTGAGATTCTATTTAAGCTGTCAGCCAGAGGGACATGCGAACGTGTGTGCAGTAGCGGTGTAGAGTGATTAAACACGTCACTGCTGGCCTGCGGGATTGACAGTAACGCCGGCTGACTTGGGCACACGAGGGGGAGAAAGACTGGGGGCACTTGTGTAACAGAGACACACAGGCAGGTACTGTTCTCCCGCCGAGCACGAAACAAACCGCTGTTGACATCCCTGTCACCAACGCTCATTTCTGGCGCTCAACGAGATTAGACTCAACTGGCGGTGGTAGAGACAGAGGCATCAAATTAAGCGAAAGCGGCTGACAGCGAGCATGTTCAGCGCGCCGGCTTTCTGCAGGCTGTTTTCTTCCGCTTTGCTTCGCATGAAATGTTATCTTTCAGCCTGCATTCCAAGAGGAGGGATCAAAGATTAAATTCAGGGTAGATTTGGGGAGCCGTTTGAAGAGCAAGCACACCGAAAAAAGGGAAAAGTGTGGGTTCAAAAGATGGGAACTTTGAGGTAGAGGTGCGTTCAAGACATGCCTGGTAGACAGATTTGATCATTTGGATTCAACTTTTTGCAGACTTTGTTGTGATGACACGGGCATAATGTATCGCTATCTCTCTCTGTTTCTCTGTCACAACACACATGCACATATCATGCTCCCCACCCATTCACTCACCCACCCACATACACTCGGAGACATCTTATCCCTCGCACACAAACAAACACACCATCCACGCCCGCCTACCTACCCGCGCGCTTACACGTAGGCTTTTTGACAGAGTGAAGTTGTCAGGGAAATGGAAAGGAAATGACACAGGGCATATTTTCACAAATCTCCCCTGTTGGCATACTCCGCTCTGGCACAGGGCCTGTCAGCGGCCTGTCTCCTCAGTTTAGCCATCAGACACAGTCAAACACACTGGGACACGCTTGTCCTCAGACAGGAGGAAAGACAGAGAGAAATGTCAACGGAGAGAGACAGCGAGGTGTCTGTGTGTATGTGTGTGGAGAGGTTTGAGACGGAGGAAAAGAGAGGTTGAAGGAAAAAGTCAAAAAGAGTTAAAACTAATGGAGCGATTAAGAAATTTCACTTCTTTAGAAAGAGGTTAAGTCCAACTGTAACCCTGCTGCTCTCGCTGCTCCTCCCTCCTAACAGAAATGTCAAAATGCCAGGCCATTATCCCTTTTACCGGTACTGTAACATAAACCGCGGGGCTCGGGGCGCCGTGCGTCACCGCGACTTTGGGAAAGTGACTTTGACGAGGTGGCGGCCGGCCAGGGCGGGCGGCCTGCACATCTACCTGCTTCACTGGAGGCACTGCGTTGACCCTGATGGCTGTCTCCCACAACCCCCTGCTCTGCTGCTTACCTAAACACACACACACATACACACACACATACACTCCCCAGCTGTGTATGCCATCCTACGGCTGCAACAGACACTCTGCTGTTCTACCACACACCTCAGGGCTAACAGCCTCCTGTCACACAGCCCAACTAATTATCTTGGCATAAAGAGGAAAAACACCAACAGGAGATGTTGCACATATTTTAAACAAATGCTGAGACCGTGTAGCCTGGATGACAGACATAGTACAGGCCGTGGAAGTTCAAGCTATTGCTCCAGTTATTTTAACTGCCGGTCTAGGGACCAGATCCACAATTTCATAAGGCCCCCCAACATGTTTATAATGTAACGATAAATGTGGCACACAAATTATTCTTTTTTTTTTTTACCATTTTGATTTCTCCATTATCTCTCATTTTAGAGTCATCGTCATTTTTTTTCTACTGTAGCAATGCTGCAAAATCAGGATAAGATTTTGCTCTATTTGACAGTTAAAGGTCCCATATTGTAAAAAGTTAGATTTTCATGTCTTTTATATTATAAAGCAGATTTTAGTGCTATATAAATACTGTTAAACTATCAAAACGCTCAATATACGGAGAAATACACACAGCCCGTATTCAGAAATTGCGCATTTGAAACAAGCCGTTAGGATTTCAGTCCATTTGTGATGTCACAAATATACAATATTTAGACCATTACACGGTTTTAAACGTTAACATTCTAATTGTGTCCCAGTTTATTTCCTGTTGCAGTGTATGTAAATAACATCAGCTGACAGGAAGTAAACATGGACCCAAACTGTTGCCTAGCAACGCAATTCCGTTGCAATTCCATTGAAATGTGCTAAAACGGAGCGTTTCAGACAGAGGGTAAATACAGGTATATTCAGGCAGACAGTATGAGGAAAGGAAGGTTTTTTTGAACATTCCAGCATGTAAACATGTTCTAGTAGAAACACAAAATACAAGTATGAACCTGAAAAGGAGCATGATAAGGGACCTTTAACTACCTTTTTTTTTTTTACTGTAGCAATGTTGCAAAATCAGGATAAGAATTTGCTTTTATTTGACAGTTAACATAACAAAGCAAGCACAACCTGTCAACATGAACACTTTAGCTACCGCAGGATCAACAGCATTCTGACTGACTGATTACTTTCTCATGGAGTTTAATGTGACCGCTACCTTACTACATGTTTTCCCTGAGCCTGTGTGGCTTTCTTTCCACAGTCCAAAGACTATAGAGAGGCGAAGTCCCGCCCCTTCCGGTGGAACCCCATGGGACGTTAATTCGGAAAAAATATACAGTAGTCAATGGCGAGAGACAAATCATTTTTTGAATCACACATATGATGTTTGTCAATTTAAAAGACCGCTCAGTGAACTACATCTCTCTTCTCGCACAATATACGTCACTAACACTAGCTAGCTAGCTAACTTAGCAATGTTCCACACACCGATAGAATACAGTAGAGCACAGAAGCCGTTTCCATACTGCGAGGCAGACAACCGCTCACGTCTGCCTGTTTATTCACATGAGGAGTGCAGTAAGACCCCACTAATACCAGCGGGATATCAGTTGAGTAGGTGGTCCTTAATGTGGCCTAGGACACATTTGTGTACACACTGCTAAAAGAATGTGGTCATATGCGGCCCAGACTACCTCCGAATGTGATCTGAGCGATCGGATCTCAATGCGTCCTCAATGCGTCTTGAGTGCGTTCACACCTGTACTTAGAGCTGTCCACTTGTGATCCGATCACTCAGTACGCATGTTAATACCAGGTCTGAACAGGGCCAGAGATTCCTTGCTTTATAGTTGGCTGGTTGTTTCTTACAGTAGGTCATTCTTAGTTGGTAGTCCATGTATGTTAAATATGTTGATAGGATGAGCGTTACTGATTGGGACATTTGTGTTCTCACATACAGCTCCTCTGGGTAATGTCTATAAGTTCAGGGTTGCAGTGCATTTGTGAAAAGGACTCTATAATATTATACACCCATACTTCTATGCTGAGTAAAAATGTAGGAACTCATTAAGAAAAGAAAAGGAAATGGAAATTTAAAGTGGGGAGAATACTCATGGAAACAGCTGCTCCATACCGTAACAGATAGATCCCTGCATTTGTGAGCTTTCCAGACATTTTTCAACCACATCCAAGTTTTTTAAAAGGTAGGGCGCACAGCAGCAGCAGTTTGGTGACATTCATGTTGACGAGTAAACAGCTGAAGGAGAATGGAGGTCAGCCTGCTGCTGTCGGGCTGCGTGGGAGCCCCGTGGGAAAGACCTGCGGCCAGAGTCACCTTTCACCACCACCACCCTGTCTGCCACAGGGACAGCGCCGGGAGTATAAACAAGGACATGTATGTCTGCTGCTGTTTCCTGTGTGTGTGTGTATGTGTGTTTGTTTACATCATTCTACTGGTTTCTGCCGAGGGACTTTTGATTATCCTGTCCTGAGGGAGCCTTCTCCCTGGGGAGCTTGGGTGATCAGCTTGTGGCTATTGCCTGTCACCACTTCCCCCCACATCACTGCACACACACACACACACAAAGTTACACATTTATTGCGAGCACTGGGAAGCGGAGATACGGTTTTACATGTACTCCCTAGGCAGTGTGAGGTCACCCAGTTCTCTATTTCAAAGGAGACAGGGTCGCCGCCGAGCCAGCCGAGGCCCCGTGGAAGCAACCAGTCATGTGTGATTTTCCAGTCCACTGCTCTATGATGAGCAGGTCTGGCCGTGGCTCAGCCCCCAGGGCCTGGCCCGCGGGGGAGACTGACGGGCTTGGAGCTTGTCCACCTTCTGCTCCGGCCTTGTCGTATCATTGGGAATGAGGGCTCATCATCGCCTGCCAACCGGCGCTGCAGTCATCATTCTCCTCCGCTCCCTCAGCCTCACTGGGGCCCCAGCCCTGGTAAATTATGCTTACCCACACCATTATTAGACTCATTATAGACCCATTTGAGTGGCTTTCAGCCTGTCACAGGCGCTCAACTATGTCTTCGGCTTGACTTGATTTCCTCTGACAGGCTTTTCTTAAACTAAAAGGCTGGGGAGGGGAGTCGGAGAGACGGGAGACCGGAGAGGAAGAGAAAAATGCATCGTGTTGGAGTCAAGTACGGGGTTTACAGGCTGATGTAGAACATTGATTTGCTTTTATGATGAGGCGCACATTGCCGGTTTTGGCGTGGCTCACCATATCTCGCATTGCATTTCAGCTGGAGACACAGATATAAATGGTTGGAGTGGCAAGAAAACTGGCAGACGGAGTCCATCTTGCTGGTTGTTGACACATTTTTAAACACAGTTGAGAAATGACCCTCATTTCTGGAAACCTAAGGCCTTTCAATTTTACTGTGCTTGGCAAACCGACGCAACTCACTTGGATTCCCAATTGCCTGTCAACTGCTGGGTCTGCCATCCATTCATTTCCCAAGTCGTGTCCCTGCTAAGCCCTCAGCTACATCTTTCATTCTGTCATCGCTAACATGATAGGGAATTCCCCGGGAGAAAGGGAAACTTCATTGGGGAAAGGCGAGGAGAAGTGTGCACCAGCTCCCCTCCATGCTAAACGCGAGCAGAGCCAAGATCTCTCAATCTGTGACGGCTCATTTGGAAATGTGGCCCAGGGCTCTTGTTCCCTCTCGCCCTTGCCAAATACAATAATTCTTTTTCATTTCTCCAGTTCAATTTTATAATTTTGTGATTTTTCACTGTCAACTACGGCCCTTTGAAGTATTTTATTGAATTTCCTGCTGGACTCGGCTCCAAAGTCCATTTTTCGTTTTTGCCCCAGCTTAGCTCCCTACTGCTGTTTCACTTTTCTGCCTCTGACAGCCTTTTGCAAAATGGTCAACCTCTAAAGCCTTTCCAGTTTGCTTTCCAGTCTTTTTTTTTTTTATATAAAAAAGCTCTCCTACCGCATCAGTTGCAATCATTATTTCTTCATCTGGATTTCTCATTATTTTCACAGATATTTCTTTGCATTTCACCTCTCGACTCTGTCAGGAGTAGCTGTGGGTGATATCATTGTCATGTCACTGCTCATTTACATCACGTGGATTGACAGGAGGGCCCGGGCCAGCTCTGCTTCTGATAATGGCTGATCTAATCCATACCACTGTGTACTTTCTCCCACTCAGCTCCTCTGTTCTTGGCATCGATGCCTTTAAACCCAAAAAGCCTCTCTCTCTCTCTCACCCCCCTACATGTGTTTGCAATTCCCCTCCGGGGGGTTATGATTCAACAGCGGCATCATCTCAATTCGTCTCAAAGCATGAAGCATCGCAAGAGAAACTAAAGTGGGAGACAAGACGGCCCTCTCTGCCCCCCCTTTTAGAGGCGAGAGCTTGAGTGTGTTTGGCGGAGTTGGACGTGAGGCTCGCTCTTCGGGATGTGGGAGTTTAAGAAGAGAGTGCCACGCTGGCCTAATCACATTACGGGTGCCATATTATGTGTCAAGCTGTCACTTTCAATTTGAGCCACCGCGCTGCAGCGGCGGGCCCTGGCTTTTCTTCATATTTCTGTTTTGATTGGGGCTCGATAGTGACTAGGCTGGAACTGGGTGTACGCAGCGAGCGATGGGGGAAAACGCCATTCTACGGCGGCGAAGAACGCCGATCATATGTTTACAATTAGCATTGTTTGGGGTGTGGATGGAGGTTATGTGTGTCTACGGGGGGGCTGGGGCAATCGTTCCCGCTGACCTCTTCACACTGAATCATATGTCTGATCTTATTCTTGTCTCCCGTTTGAACTGATGTCATGTGTCTCATCGTCAAATCTGTCACACTGGTTGACGTGGAAACCATGTCGAAAGGCGAGGGGGGTGGGTTGTGCAGGAAAAGCCTGCGTAGTAGCTCAACTCCATGAGCGGGGTAAATTGAGGAGATACAGACTGACAAGAGGGAAAGAGGGGGTAGGAAGGGGTTATGGTATGGGGGGAGCAGGGCGTGAGTTCAGTCAAAGCCAATTGTTCTCCAATTGAGTGGAATGACTCAGAGGAATTGGTAGAAGTTGGGTCTTTTGTGTGCAAGCGGCTGAAACATTTGAGGGATCGAGTTGAAATTCCCCCTGCTTTTCTACTCCGGAGTGTCTGTTTTTACAGCTATTCAGATCCAGCCTCCCCTGAGCAATCACTGTCCTCCCTTTCTCTCTCCTTCTTTACCTCCCTCCATTTATCTATCTCTCACTCCATCTCTCCATCGGTCTCTGTCCGATAGATCATCGGCTCGGTCATAAAGCCCGGCAACCTGTCAAGGCTGAGGGCTTCTAGCTGCTCTTTCAGACGAAGCCTCAGCGTCGGTCGACAGAAGCAACAAAAGTGAGTGGAGATGAGAGACAGAGGGAGAGGAGGAGGAGGGGTGGAGAGAGAGGGGAAGTGAAAGGGAGAGTGAGGCCTTGGTGGCCATGCTGACATCCTGAGACATCCAGCTGGGTTATCTGTCATTTCCAATGGGTTTTCATCTCAATCTCCTCCGTAAATGCGAAATATTCCCCGCTAACAGAGGGCTGTTTTGTAGCCAGTAGATGACCCAGAGAACAAACCTCACCCCTCGCCATAGTCAAGTTTGAGGCAAGAGCAGCACTGCAACAGCATTATCATTCAGGTCTATAGTGTGACGTTAGCAAGAAAGATGCAGAATATATTGAATAGGGTTACCAGCATGGGTAAGCTAAAAAGCCTGTTAGCTACAAGCTAGCTAACAGGCTATTTAGCTTACCCATGCTGGTAACTCATTTAATTGTCTCCCAGTTGAGTTAGCTAATGTTAGCTGTGAAACTTAAGCCTGTTCATGAGAGATAAGCACAATGTAGGTTGTTTAGCTCAGCATGACGCACAAATAGCAAATACATATCAATATGTTCTCTGTACAAACATGGTAGCGTTGTGACTTATTGAAATGAAGACAGTGTAACAAGTGGATGTAATGCATTTTATGGTGCTAAATTGAGCATAATAACTTAATACAATAGTGCATTTGACGAGGCCATTGCTAAAAAAAACCATCTTTATAGTGTGCTAGGTCTGAGTCGACCAGCGCAAGCTAAGTGTATGACTGGCCGGTGCAACTTCTTGTCCATTATTCCTTTACACAACTCAACACAATGCAGAGTCAAGTGGTTGCTTAAAGGTCCCATATTGTAAAAAGTGAGATTTTCATGTCTTTCATATTATAAAGCAGGTTTAAGTGCTATATAAATACTGTTAAACTATCAAAACGCTCAATATACGGAAAAATACACACAGCCTGTATTCAGAAATTGTGCGTTTGAAACAAGCCGTTAGGATTTCTGTCAATTTGTGATGTCACAAATATACAATATATAGATTATTACATGGTTTTAAAGATAAACATTCTAAATGTGTCCCAGTTTATTTCCTGTTGCAGTGTATGTAAATAACATCAGCTGACAGGAAGTAAACATGGACCCAAACTGTTGCCTAGCAATGTAATTCCATTGCAATTCCGTTGAAATGCATTAAAATGGAGCGTTTCAGACAGAGGGTGAATACAGGTATATTCAGGCAGACAGTATGAGGAAAATAAAGGTTTTTTTTTAACATTATAGCATGTAAACATGTTCTAGTGGAAACACAAAATACAAGTATGAACCTGAAAATGAGCACGATACGGGACCTTTAACTGACCAGTTACTATGGTGTGTGTGGCCAGCATCATCCAACACCTCAAATCTGTTTCCCCATCTGAATAGACCCAGAAGGAGTAATGCGGGAGAGGTTCCAAACTTGCTTCTTGTTGCCCCGGATGACAATCCAGGGTTCCAAAGAATCAGGAACAGGTCCGTTTCTTGTGTTTTGCGCCTTCATAGATAGATCTGACGATGGCCGGCTCCGACGCTGCAACGACACATCTGGGACCAAGCCGAGGAAGGGTGTAGTGGTGAAGTTGTCGGGGATGCGGGAGGCTCCTACGGCCAGAGAGTCCCTCAACTTCTTGTATTTGGTAAAGCTTGGAGATCCAGCGCAGTCTGGTGAAGAGGTGAATGGAGGCAAATGTCACTGCAGAATTTTGTTATAGCAACAAGGCTGCTATCAACAGGCCAACATCAAGTGGAAAAAGTAATGTGCCTCTACTACTACTCTAATGTGCCAGTACATAGATACCACAATGCCATGGGCAGGGCTTCCATTTCATACAGTATGTAGCGCAGTGGTACAGATGGATCATTGCAGCAGTCACATTGCAAAAGATCCTTTCTTCTCCGTCTTTACCAAATCCTGTATGTCTCATGCTTCTGTGAGGCACTTTGAACAATTTATTTCTGTCACTTTGTTGTTAACGCAAGACTAATCCTTTGAAAAGCAATACATCCATTGGTCGTCAACATTATTCATGCTTATTTCCAGTATGATTCTGGCCAAATTACAAAGGACAAATGATACAGCACAAGGACCTGATTATCCAAATGCAGTTACCAAAGCATCCATATAAGCACAAGTAACTTGTCATGCTCTGAGTGTTTCATCTGACTTGATTTATTATGCCTCATTTACATTCCAGCTTCTCACAGAGCTAATGGTCCATAAATCCTGTGTAGATAATGTCCATAGATTAAAGTGAAATAACAGACAGTATAAATCAATCCCAGAACAGAGTGATCTGTTGTTTCAATAATGTGCACCATTAGTTTGAAAAGCAGACCTCCGACACACATGCGTAAGCAACACTTTATTCTTCTCTCCCAGTCTCTTTTCCTCCCTATAACTCTTTTCACACATGAAAGATGGTACATTGCTCGTTAAATTTCCATGTAAGCCATTGCTTTTTTGCCATTCACACATCAGTCTCCCATCTGGAACATTTCGATGTCAACTCTTTCCACACACGACGTGACCATTCTTTGTAGATTTCTGCTTTTTCCTGTTCAGTGTTCTCACTTCTCACACAAACTCCCTAAGTGATGAATTTTAAACTTTGTTTTGAAGTTGAAAGAATGTTTATCCTGCTGGCTTGACTACCAAACCACTTAAGTGGGTTTTGGAAATGCTACTAGGTGCTGAGTGGGGAGATTTGCAGATTTTTATAGGAAAATTACTTTTTGCAAACATGGTGGTGAAAATGTGCAGAGGATTTAGGGAGTGAAAGAGGGGCTTATCTCTCTGTTGACCCTTTTGGAACGTATTCAGGATGTGTTGATATAAGTGACGACCAGTGCTTGCTTGCTTACTGTGTGAATGAATGTTGAGCGCAAGTTGTGGAGGCTTGAGCTTGATATGCAGCAACTAGCGACTTTCAGCACAGAAAACTACATCCTTATAGTTCCTGGGCCCTCAGAAAGTACTACCCCTAGAACAGGGGTCTGCAACCTGCGGCTTCGGAGCCACATGCGGCTCTTTAGCTCCTCTCCAGTGGCTCCCTGTAGATTCTTTAAAAAATTAGTGGAAATTAATAACTGTTTTTTGTTTACATTTTCATTTTTATCTATCATTGTTGTAGGTCTATGGTACGACGGTATGACGGAGTATTAGGGCCACATTGAGGAAAAAAATAAATCTGAGATTTCAAGAATAAAGTTTAAAGTCATAGGTTTACGAGAAAAAAAGTCGTAATATGAGAATAAATTCAGAAGTTTATGAGAAAAAAAACGTAATATTATGAGAATAAAGTCAGAAGTTTAAGAGAAAAAAGTCGTAGTATTACGAGAATAATGTCATAATATTATAAAGTAGTAATTTTACGTTTTATTTTCTTTTTTTTCGCGTAAACCTAGGACTTATTCTCATAAACTTCTGACTTTTTTCTCATAATATTATGACTTTATTCTCATAATATTACGACTTTTTATATTAATATGACAACTTTTTTCTCGTAATATTATGACTTTATTCTCGTAATATTACAACTTTTTTCTCGTAAAGTTATGACTTTATTCTCGTAATATTACGACTTTTTTCGCATAATATTATGACTTTATTCTGGAAATCTCTGATTTTTTCCCCCTCAATTCTCCCTAAATTGGCTCTTTTGATATTAAAGGTTGCAGACCCCTGCCCTAGAGCATGGATGTTTTGGGAGCCTGGAGCTATGACCTATGAGGTAAATCTCTTCAATAACTATTGACTCTAGTTTTAACCAGAGTTTGCTTACTGTGGGAACGAATGTTTAGCACAAGTTCTAACAGCCTGAGGTCTGCGTTGTGCAACGTAGTGACATACAGCATTGCAAATTCTGATAGTTCCTGGGTCTTTGCTGAGCAGGGGCCCCAGAACTATAGCCTATAGGAATTCAATTTAGAGCCTGATTTCTCCAGGCAAAACACAGGTCAAGTTCTTGGGTACCTTACAAGGTTCCTAGCTTCTGAGAAAGGTTCCACTGGTGGAAAAAGGGCTTTATGTTTCTTTCTCTCTCACACACACAACAGAGTCAACACATTTTTGAAACATATCCCATCCAGTATCCAAGGTGCGACTGAAAAACAACATGCAGACTGGTTTATGAACACACTCAGCAGTCCCCGGCACAAGTAGGGGTTTAATATTTTATGAGGGAGCAAAAGTTATGGACTCTAATAAATATGCACACATGTGCTACTTGTGCAGAGTTATTGGCACTAGCAGGCCACATTAATATGTCACATTAAAGTAGACCGCCCGTTGACAAGCACTGTTTTGACCCCGTCAGTGTGCACACTCCACACACACACACACACACACACTTAAAAGAATCGTTATGCACTAGCATGCAAAAACTCGCAGCAGAATACGTTACGTCTCCTATGGTTCAAACTGCATAATGCAATGCGGATCTTGATATGTGTCAACCACCAATGAGAGGAAGTAGCGGCGCTGAGAGACAGAGAGAAAATAAGAGTAAGAAAGAAATTTAGAGAGAGAGAGAGAGAGAGGGAGAGAGACATCAAAGGCCAAGTGTTTTCCATACAAGAGGGCGAGCAGGGCTTTAGATCAGACAAGCTCTTCTGTAAACAGCCTCCTCAGATCCTGCCAGCAGGAGGTTCCCCTTCAGCACGCTGCTTTGTCTATCAAAGTGCTCCCATAGTATTGAGGGGGCACCGGAGCAGTGCTCCTTGCCACTTCCCTCCCTCCCTCCTCATATAGCAAGCCGGGCCGCTACACCCCCCCAAACACTGAATCACAAAATAAAGGTGATTATCTCCTCCCACCTCCCACCAGTACTTCCACTTCTTCTTCTTCCCTTTTCCTCCCTCCAGCTTCTCCTTCATGTGTTTCAAAGGTTCCTCTCTCAAAACTTCCTCTTTCACCTCATCTCCTCCTGCTTCTCCTCCTCCTCCTCCTCTTCCACCCTTCAAACAGCTGTTTTTTTCTTGGGAAAACACTTTTTACTAAAGGGTATACTTTTATTTATCTTTTGACCAGAATCTAAGGCAACTAGACGACGGAAAAGGAGACAGAGAACCAGCAATGTACCACGAAGGCCAAAAGAGAATAAAGTCCATGCCATACTTATTAATGAGAATACTGTTTCTCCTCTGAGCCGGAGTGGAAAGTAATTGTGGGGCTGATTTTCTTCTTCTTCTTCTTCTTCTTCTTCTCTCGAGTCTTTTCAATGGGCTTCAGGAGCCAGCTTTACAAGCTCTTCCCTGCTCTCATCCTCCACTGATCAAAGCCCGCTCGCACAGATATATTTCCCCTCGCAGACAATGCCTCTTCTCAAGGTGCTGTCAGGTTCCCTTCTTTGCTTTAATTTCATCTCTTAAACTTTTTTTTAATCCCCGTACCCCCTGCCTCCCTTTCCTCTCCTTCTTTTGTGAGGGCTGTCAGCCGTGACAGTTTGTTGCCAGGAGGGACTTGTGGGAAGAGAAGGTAGGTGCACTTTTACAAAGAGCCGCCGCCTGGCTGCACCTCACTCACACTGTCACTCAAAAACAGCCCCGACTCTGCGCTCGCACACACACACAGAGGCAAGGTGACACGCCCGGCTTTCATGCACCAGCACCGGCAACGGCGAGGCGCTCGCACATTTACACTCAAACCCACACGGTGAAACATGACAGACACCTTGACCTTGTGTTTGTTGTGTCACGTAAGGTATCAGCGCTGAAGGAGAGGGGGCCGGAGGTGGGGGACGGTGGGGTTGGCGAGCTGGGCTGTGAAGCCGGTTGCACTGTCTGGGTGTCTCAGATCATAAGCCAGAAGGAAACTCGGAGCGACAGAGGCGTGATGGAGCGCTGGCAGAGCCGGCGCTGACAGGGCTTAGATGACAGACAGAGGCTGACAGACGCTGACATCTCCCTGTCGCCTCGGGGAGACACGCGGCCCTGAGTGAAACCTGAGGAGTCCTCCCTGCAGCCATAACTACCAGCCAGGCCTCGCAAGCCTAATCCCTTAAAGTTCACACAAAGACACACGGTGACAGAAGGGCAGGAGCAAAAAGGGAAGACAAGAGGAGTATCATTTAATGTTCTGAAAGAGAAAGATGATGAGGAGAGAGTTCGCCTTGAGGGAAAGGATTGAGTTTGTGAAACATTAATTACACCCCCACCCCTCCCCACCCGTACTTACTCCCTGCCTATCTGTCTTCATTCCGGCGGTGCTGGGGCTGCTCAGAGCAGGTGAATGGCTTCATCTGTTCTCGTGAAGGCAGTTGTAGGCAAGCTGAGGAATTATTCTGATGTTTTGTCGAAACTTTTTTTTTCTAGGCTTACACTAATATAATATTAAAGCGCGCGTAGGCAGAATGTTTTTGGCATCATTGGGCAAAAATTCCATAATAACCTTTCAGCATATTATAATTCAAGTGTTCTGAGAGATAACTAGACTTCTGCTCCTCCTCATGGCTCTGTTTTCTGTTGATCAGCGCTGCGTAGTTTGACCGTTTGATCGGAGTTCGCAAGTGATTGACAGCTGCTCAGAGACAGCAAGGCTCCAGATGAGCTCTGATTGGTTGTTTTCCTCCGGTCTGTGAAATCTTGCAGATGCCATTAGGAGCACCGGAGGACACAGAGGCATATGATTTCTTTCAGATTACCTGTTTCACGTACTACTGTCAGGACATAGTAACCGTTTTATAAAAATGACTTTTTTAACTATATTTGCTCCAATCTCGCCTACTGCTGCTTTAATAGAATAACTCTCTCTGGCATTCATGACCTGATAAACAGAAGTTACTGGAGGTTGAGGTAGCCACAAAGTTGTCGAACGTTGGATAACAGCCTCCTCCAGCTACATGAAGGTAACTTTGAGATCTTTCTTTTAGGCCCTCCTCACACTATTAACAATCTCCACTGTAATATGGGAAGCTTCTTTTGTGTTAATGTTAACTCTGCTGCCTATGATTTAGCTGTCACTTGTGATTTTGAGCTTTGCTTTGATGGTCACGTAACAAAAGTTGTGCAATCATGTTTTGTTCTCGTTTTGTCAAGTTAACGCGATAACGCGTTAATGAAAAATAGAGTGAAGATACTGGCATCATATGAAACTAGAAAACCAAAGAATCCATCGGTACCAACCACGTCATACTAGCTTGTAGCAAAGGAGGTTAAATAGCGCTTGAAACTTAGCAAGAAAAAACTGGCATGGTCATTTACAAAGGGGTTACTTGACCTCTGACCTCCAGATATGTGAATGTAAATGGGTTCTATGGGTACCCACGAGTCTCCCCTTTACAGACATGCCCACTTTATGATAATCACATGTAGTTTGGGGCAAGTCATAGTCAAGTCAGCACACTGACACACTGACAGCTGTTGTTGCCTGTTGGGCTGCAGTTTGCCATGTTATGATTTGAGTATATTTGTTTTATGCTAAATGCAGTACCTGTGAGGGTTTGAACAGATAAAACAATGTGCGAAATTTGCGATTAAATATGGACAATCATGCGATTGAGCGCATATTATACTCTGTATATTAATATTTTATATTTTAACCGATTGACAGCCCTAGTTTTCAAGTTGATTTTTGAAATGTTCTCTGTCAACAACGAAACACAAATACAACAGGCAGTTAAACATCTTATTCTTCTTTGGGAAAGACACAGCACTAATTCATGTTTTACAGCCATCATCATGTAAGGAGGGACAGACACGGCCCAGTTACTTAACTGTGTCACAGCAGGTGTAACCTTTGTTCTCGTGCCTCTCTCATTCACATATTGTTTTGCCTCTGCTGTCAGACAATTGAAGGAGTATCAAAGAGATGATTTAACTGTAGCTCATAAAGTGATACCTGTTAACTGAAGTTGTCTGAACTGAGACGTCAATCAGAACCGGTCTGACAACATAAACCAGTGTTTCTCTGAGAGACATCTGTGGCGCACCGCCACCGTCAGCCCGCCACAGAACCCCTGAATAATAATGTTCATCATGAAACGTTGAATTGATTCATGAAGTTGAGTGGGGTTTGGCTTTCCTAACGGCATTTAATTTTTTTCCTTGTACATACAGTATGCCCTGTCAGTTAGGACTGTGGACTGTGATCAGGGGTCTTTTGAGCATGGACCTGGTCAACAACATCACTGAAGTGCTTATGTTACAAACAGCCCTATCTCCTAAAAATGACGTTCCCATACAACTAAATTGCATTCTCAATTATGTTTGGAACAAAACGTATTTTGCCGCAGATTATGTTTGTCTTTGATGTATGCAGCGCGTGACGCAGTACAACGAGCAAGAGCAGCTTTACATTTAGTTTTATTTCAATTCAGAATGTTAATCACGTGTTCAATATAGGTTCATGGTGGAGAGGAGGTTGTGTTGCTCGGGCTCTATCTATCTTGACGTGGAGAGGAGGTTGTGTTGCTCGGGCTCTATCTATCTTGATGTGGAGAGGAGGTTGTGTTGCTCTGGCTCTATCGATCTGGCGTGGAGAGGAGGTTGAGTTGCTCTGGTTCTACCTATATGGCGTGGAGAGGAGGTTGTGTTGCTAAGGCTCTAACTGGTTGGCGTGGAGAGGTCATGTTGCCCTGGCTCTACCGGTTTGGCGTCGAGAGGAGGTCATGTTGCTCGGGCTCTATCTGTTTGGCGACGCCTGGAAGCTGCTTGACATCCTCCTGGATCCACCTTCTCACTTCACATTCACATTATACATATTGATTTTTGTCATATGGATTGTCTATGTTGTATTTTCATTATGTTGTCTGTACACACGACATCTATTGCACGTCTGTCCATCCTGAAAGGGGGATCCCTCCTCTGTTGCTCTTCCTGAGGTTTCATCCATTTTTTCTCCCTGTTAAAAG
Organism: Sebastes umbrosus; assembly: GCF_015220745.1. Taxonomy (NCBI): domain Eukaryota; kingdom Metazoa; phylum Chordata; class Actinopteri; order Perciformes; family Sebastidae; genus Sebastes; species Sebastes umbrosus. Next base: position 3,447,225 of record NC_051276.1, read on the forward strand.
GTTGTTTTTTTTTGGTTAAGTTTTTCCTTATCCGATGAGAGGGTCTCACTGTCAAAGACAGAAGGTGTCGTATCCTGTACAGATTGTAAAGCCCCCCGAGGCAAATTTGTGATTTTGGGCTGTACAAATAAAATTGACTTGACTTGAAAACTGCGACCGTAATCCGGGAGAAAATATGTTTCCCTCGAAACGTATTTTGGTTACGCACTTTAGTTGTATGGGAACGTCATTTTATGGGAGATAGGGTTGGTAACAAAATGCAGCCCCCTCATTCATTTCAATGGAACCACTGCATTGACACAGCAGGGGCCCTGACACAGAGTTGTATCATATTCTAATCTGCTGTGTGTTTATAAGCAAGTTTGAAAGCAAAAATCAGGGATCCATCGCTCAAACTGAACTTCATGGATTGTGTTTTATAGACAAAGTCCAGAGAATCATTGTCCGGAGTAACCCTTTCACACATGTAGCACACAACAGGAGATTGTCTGTGTCAGACGTGTAACTATACCTACCAACCCTCCTGATATTCCCTCCCAGGGTCACAATTCTTCTGCATTTCTCCCGATTTAAGGCAAATTTCTACACTTTTTTTCCTTTTCGTTATTGTTATCACTCTCTTATCCCTTATCTCTGGCATTGTACAGCGTGTATAAGCCCTACTGTTTCCTTCCGGACGACAATACAACTACACCAAATGACTTTTCCCGGCGTAGGAGAGCTGTTCGTGACACAACGCGGACGCACATCACAGCGTGCAGCGCCCAACAGTGGAGCTTTGGGACAACCAAACTGACTGAAGTATGGACAGCCCGTACCATCCTCTCTGTGCCACCCAGGAGAACATCCACAACCCTTTTTTCCTTCTTTTCTTTTTCTTTTCGAAACACAAGACTGCCAGCATCACACACATCGCTTCTGTCACCATGATCGACAGTTGCTTCAACCGTCTCCCTGATGACATCTGAACTCGAGCATGATCGTGGAATATGACGTGCCATGATTGGTCGTGGTCATACGTGTAGTTTTGCCAGTCACCCGACCAAGACACTGCTAGAGTTTATGGCGCTGTGATCATTAGATCTGACATGGTGACCATCGTCAAAGACAAAAATATTGTGTAGTCTGATCCCGGCATAAGAGAAAGAAATACTCAAGCAGGAGCAAAAAATAAATGAATAAAAACTGTTGAATATTAGTTTACGCCAGAGATCTCACACAAGTTCACGCCAGAGGGGCGAATTATTCAGTTTTCCCTATTTTTGAGGTCTGAAGGTTGGCAAGCATGTGTGTAACCTACTGGAAATACTCCGCTTGGTTTAGGCGACGGCCGGTGATTGGGTAGAGCATGCAGGAGGCGGGACATGACGTCTCTTCTTCACCCTCCGATGTTTGTTTACTTCCGGTTTTGTGTAAGTCATATGGAAGCATAATCAACGCGCCCACTCCTTTGCTATGAATTCTCCAGACAATGACTGACTCTTTTCACACATGGGATCAGTTGGACACTACACAGACTTTGCATTAAGGAGCTGGCAGGGTAAGTCCATTTAGTGTCCGATCCAACCGACTGGGACATTTGCGTTCCCGCATACAGCTCCTTCGGTTAATGTCTAGATAAGTTCAGGGTTCCAGTGCATGTTTGAAAGGGACCAGTACCTTCAGCAACATGCCCACAACACCCGTTTTTTTTACAGTATTGTTCAAAAAAGGAAGAATTTTCATATTAAATTCATGCTAACATTATTTTGAAGTTATTTCAAAATGATGAACTTACTTAAGACTACGATTTATAGGAAATGGTGTTCCAAGCAGATGATGGAGACTCAGAGATGTTCATCTAGCTTTTTATATCATGAGATACTGATAACTGTGCAGAGACTTCATCTTCTTTTAGGATGATGATGATTATTATACATTGTGGATTATTTTTGAAAAGCTCTCACAGACTGTGAGGCTTTTAGAAAATGATCATGTGTGGATGTAAAACAGTCTATGCATTTGCAAATTCATCCGCATTAGTGTAAATTAATTTCCATTCCACATAAGGCCCCCCCATTGCTCGTAGGGGGGCTCCTCACCTACGGGACCCCCTCTGTCAGTCCTGCTGAATAGGCAGCCAGCTGGGTGCTGTTAAATCACCTCGAGCACTCAGTAACCTTCAATGTTGAGTGTCATGGGCTTAAGAGATGATTGTGCTGTCTTTGATGAGCAAAGGTGCCTCATCTCACACCTCCCTTTAAAACTTCAAGAGACGACCACTCAGCTCCCAGGAATGAGGATATTAGCTTGTCAGTGGGGTGACAAGTTTAGCACAATAGGGGCGTTTGGCTGGAGTGGATATATTGGGCGAGTCAAAGGGTCGGAGAGAAGCAGTCACATGCTATTAGGCTCACGCTGGTTAATTTTACGGAGGAAAAAGAGGCATACTTGTTTTTTGAGAGTTCAAAGCATGTTAGCGTCATCACATAACCACTTGTACTTTAGCCTTACTATCTGTAACGAAACAATTTGGGACCTAAAACATCACGCTTTAGTCCGCACGTCCAATTTGTTTAGAGTTCCAGTTTGGTTATTTCAAAGGCCTTAAGACAAAACTTTCACAAAAACCGAACCACATGCTTACAGAAAGTCGGCACCAAGAGCTTTTTTTAATTTCAACTTCTCCCCCGAAAGCAAGTAACCAGCCTGGTCACACAGCAGTTCGTGAAATAGTCACAAATTTGAATGTATTCATTTGTGTACATAGACGTTAATTTCACATTTTCGGGATAATTTTTTATATATTCCACATAATTGTGAACATAGCATTTTTGCCCAGGAGACCGGTGTTCGTATCCCGTGAGAAACCACAAGTCAGAGTTGATTTATTTGTCACATAACTTTTGTACGTAAGATAAGGCACTTCCAAAGTTATTTCAACCCAAACCGCAATCTTTTCCTAAACCCAACTCAGTAGTTTTGTTCCTTAATCCTTACCAAGTCAACTTTTTCCTGAACCTAACTCAGTAGTTTATTGCCTAAGCCTAACCAAGTGGATCTTTTCCTAAACCTAACTCAGTTGTTTTGTTGCCTAATCCAAACCAAGTCGATCTTTTCCTAAACCTAACTCATTAGTTTGTTGCCTAAGCCTAACCAAGTCGATCTTTTCCTAAACCTAACTAAGTAGTTTATTGCCTGAACCTAACCAAGTTGATATATTCCTAAACCTGACTGAGTAGCTTTGTTTTGAAAAAACTGGAGCAGAAATTGACACGTGTTGCTGGACATTCGTAGGAAAACGCACTAAAAATACATTGTTGAAAGTCGTGCTGGGCGTCAGGAAAAGAAAGCACACGAATCAAATAGATAACATTTTGTGACTGCTCACGAACTGCAGTGAGACTGTGGTTAAAGTTGAGCTACGGTGTTTCAGATCATATATGTGATGTTCGAGTTAAGGGAAGACTTGTACACCCGTGCATCTATTTTGCCACCTTCAAAGTTTGTGATCTGAGGCGTGAATGTTGAGTGAGTATCTATAAGACATAATGTATTCTCCACAGTTCCAACCCTCTCTTCCTTCCACTACCTCTGTCTTTCTCCCAGTTCCTCCGGTTCCAAACAACGCATTACTTTGACTGACAGCTCCAATCATTCTACTGTGTTTGCTTGGCAAGTTCAAAATGTGACTGACACTCAGCTCATTGGATCGGGGGTGTGGGGGAGTGGTGGGGGTGTCAGGAAGGGAGGGGAAAGGGGCAAGAAATTAAACAGAAAACAAAATCCTCCCTGCATGACAACTCCCCCCTCCTTCTGCCATCTTCAATCCCCCCGCCTCCACTCCTTCTCTTCCTCCTCTCCATCCTTTTCCATCATCTTTCCATCCCTGTCATTCCTTTTTTTCAGCAAAATCCGTTTTGATAGCAAATCACCACGGGCCCGCCAAATGACAGATAATCCTTCACAGTTTTATCACTAAACCCTCTTCTTCTTATTTTGTCTCGCAGCATGTACAGTACGTACAGCTGCCGTGTTTGCTGATACAATCTGCCAGCCGTGGCAGATCACAACGAAGAATGGAAGAAGCTCGCCTCCGCAGCCACAGATAAATCATAATAATATTCCTTATTTTTTATTTAACAGAGAGAAGGCATTTACATGTGTTAAAGAACTGATGGTCACAGTCTTCCAGTGTTTTCGACATTTATTCCTCCTCCCAACTCATCCTGACCCCTACTAAAATAAATACATACACAAATAGAGCGATACAGGATATGTAAGATATTTGTACAACCATAAATGAATAAAGGTTGTGTCATTTAAAATTGTGATGGAGTAATTTGCCCCAGCACTAAAAATAAATGTTTCATCAAATTTTAGTTACGGTCAGTGTTGTGTTGAACGTGTTTTTGCTGAAGGGTGAACTGAGCGTATCTGTTTGAACCTAATGAACATGAACGTGGCATTCAGACTGTGTTTTACGCGGCACCCGAGGCTTCACAGCAACTGGTATGCTGGCATTGGCAATGCAATCAAAGGAGTGGAGGCATCAGCCGCTGTCTATTCCAACACGTTCTCATCCCAACTCATCACATACTGGCACTTTGTCAGACCCCTCCTTGTCACTTTTCGGTCACAATGAACATGTGCTTAATGTCGTGAACTAAGCAAAAACACCCACTTAGGTTTAGGCAACAAAAGCACTTATCTTTAGCGAAAAAAAACCTACATGGTTGGGCTTGAAACGACTACTTTTTAACACTGAAAATGTGACGTTGTGAACACGGGACACGAACAAAAAGCTGATTGTAACGTGACACATGGGACACGAACAGCGGTCTCCAGCAACACTTGTCAATTTCCGCTCATTACATGCATGGAGTCTTTTCAAAATAAATGTCCGTCTTCACAGGAAAACAACTTGCTTACGTTTAGGCTAGAAGGCTAACTAGTTAGGTTTAGGAAAAGAGTGACTTAGTTAGGCTTAGGCAACAAACTACCTAGTTAGCTTTAGGAAAAGAGTGACTTGGTTAGGCTTAGGCAACAAACTACCTAGTTAGGTTTAGGAAAGAGCGACTTGGTTAGGCTTAGGCAACAAACTCCTTAGTTATGTTAAGGAAAAGATTGTAGTTTAGCTTAAGATAACTCCAGAAGTGGCATGGCTTAAGTACGCAACTTACGTGACAATTAAATCAACGCTGACTTAGGACATAAACACAGGTCTCCTGGGCCAAAGTCCGGTATTTTTTGATCCAGCCCGAGCTATTCCCCATGCAGTGTTTGCCGCTATTTATATTTCCTGGTTCATGATTACGTTAATTACACACAAATGTATTTCGTGGGATATACACAAATTACAGTGCATTACTTTTCGTAGATAGCTATAGCTACGAACAGTGTATGAGATCAACCTGACCCGCTACACAACATCTTTCCCGTTTCTCTCCTTATGTGACAGCGAGACCCTTTCCCCCTTTAGCGATTGGCACTTTATGGGGCGATGCTGGTCTCGTCTATTGTGACTAAATATGAGTACAGGATAAAAAGTTATGTCCACCAAGTTGTTATAATAAACGTAAATAGTAACTGCGTATAAGAACAGACAAAAACTAGCTTTTACAAGGCTTTTATCTTAGCCAAATGACAATCTGATTATGAAAAAAACACTTCAGTTTCGTTGTAATGATCTTAAATGACATTTGGTTACCAGCTTCTAGCCTATTGAACTCTGGACTATTGACTTGCTGGACTGAATAACTTCCCACATGGGAAACAAACCTATCCAATCTGGCAACAATGATTACAAATTATTTTCAATGAATTATCAAAACTGTCAGTCCAATGTGATCTCATGGAAAGGCATATAAATAGCACACAACTTTTAAGGATTCATGCTAAACGGTTGCAGTTGTTGTTAAGCCAACAATGCTACGGTAACGCCTGCAGTTAGGTTTAGGCAACAAAACTACTTAGTAAGGTTAAGGTAAAAATATCATGGCTGGGCTTGAAATAAGCACGTAAACTAAGTAAAATACACAAGTAAACAACGTAACATAAGTACGGAAAACATGTCTCAAAAGTCAAAATAAGTCAACAAGACTTTTGGTTTCACACGGGACACCAACACCGGTCTCCTGGGTGAAAGTTCTGTGTTTGTTTGACCCGTCCACACCTCCCCTCTAACCTACCATAAGTAGTCTTTCTCGCTTTTTATACTACGTCGCTAGCTCTGTGCGTAGCATATTCATGCGGATGGGTTTACATTGCAGTCAGTGGGCTACAGACTAAATGGCATGAAATTAAAAGCCAAAAGCAAGAACGCTGTAATGGTTGTGTTAGCACGCAAAATGACTTCAGAAACTGGCGCATCATTCATACGCCATTTGGTGAGACCAGGCTGGTAAGTCAGGGACAAAAATTCTCCCAATCCCCCCTACAGAACATTGAATAAATTAAAGAATAGTTCTCCAAGTTGGTAAATAAAACATTGGCCACTTGTATACTCAAGTCAAAACAAACAGTAACAATATACAGTATATGCTTATTTCTTAGTGGAAATCTATTTTAATTTCAGGTTGACCTGATTTCAAAGATTTTTTTTTTCCAATCCACTGGCAGTTTTCTTTAATTTTGAGAAAAGTGTGATAATTATCTAAATCAAATATTTAATGCCTTTTTAAATGACAATGAGTCACAACAAAAACATAATAGAAGCTACTTTGAAAACTGCCAAACAACCCTTGACAGACATCGTGTCCGCATGTGAACTGTCCCTATAATTTACCTGTTACAAGTCAATTGTCTCTATTGAAAAAAAACGGGAACATGTATTTATATCTACATAATAACTGATCATTAGCAATTGTAATTTTTTGTTGTCAGTCTCACGGCAAACGGCATGACAAGCCAGCCGGGCTGGATCATCAAAGAGAGCAACGCCTCAAAGCAGCGCCGATGACAAATACGGGCGGTGAGAAAGTAAGGCGAGGAATTAACCAGATGATTTACTCCGGAAAGCTGTGCCTCCAATAATGGGGTTGGCCTGAGGGATGACTCTGATCCAGCACAGAGAAAGAAAGGCAGAGAATAAAGACAGTAGAGAGCTTCGATTCCTCTTCATTGTTTAGAACATTTACCCTCAGATGTTAAAATCCTCATCTGATGAAGAGGTAAATCCTGCCAGTCTTTTATTCAGCGCTCAATATAAAGGAGGGTGAGCCTGAGAAATCATTCATACACCTGCACCGGGGCGTAATGCCCCCATCCTTCTCCCTTAGGGTCAAACAGGCAGTAAATCTCTTTGCAAAATAACTTCCTTTCAGCGGCCTTATAGCGGATCCACTTCTATACTTCTTATACAGATGATGTCCTCGGAGATGAAGCACAAAACAATAAAGGAGGAGAAAGAGAAGGTGCTGAAAGGAATCGATGCAGAGAAATGAAAAGGCAGAGGAGGTGGGAAGCGAAGTTGAGAACACGAAAGACACATCTTTGATGTGGTTTGAACAAAGTGAAAGGTTGTCTAATATGTAAAGTACAAATGAAAAATAAAGGCTTTTGGTTAATGGTAACGCTCTGACACACTGAATTCTTCATCATAGAGGTATTAAATACTGACCTTATGTCCCTTTCCCCCCAAACACAGCTAGAGGGATATTTGTGTGCATTGTGAGTGTAAGTATGTGCATGCTTTCCAGTGTGTGCGTGTGTGTGTGTGCTACGGTGAGAAAAAGTGTTGTGTTGGATTTGCAGGGAAATGTGATTTATGTTTTGGAACTTTGATCTTCTAAAAGGCTTTGGGATTTTACAAAACAATAATTCTCCTTTGGCTCAGCTTAAACAAAACGGTGTGCCTGTTGGGAGTGTCCAGAATAGGTTTTAATAGACGGATCGTGTTGTACACAGAAACAGGACTGTGGCTACATCTGACATTTCTACAAGTCTTTGGAGACCTTTGAACTCCAAAGATGGGATGTTATCAGATCATGTTACTTTAGTTCTACTGAGGCTTCATTTATTGGAAGTAATAATGCATTTTTTATAGGAATGCACCGAATTTATCGGCCGAATATCAGTATCTGCCGATATTGGCAAATAAGATAACATTCGCCGACGGCAGTGGCCGATGTTTATCTGTTGTGTTGCATACATTTTGTGCCGGTTAAAAGTATTGTTTGTAACTTCTTAAATGTATAAATCGGGTCGGTGTCCCATGCGCGCTCGCGTGTGGCTACGCTGTTACAACACAAACTACACGGAAGCACCAAAACCGCAAAGTTCTATCTAGTGAAGCCCGTCTGTTAAACAGTCACAACTCTTCCTGCTTCAGCCCCATACACAGGGGAGACCGTAGTTTTGGTCGATGCTTGGGTCCATGTTTACATCCTGTCAGCTGATGTCATTCACATACACTGCAACAGGAAATAAGCTGGGACACATTTAGTATGTTTACATTAGAACTGTGAAATGGTCTAAATATTGTAGATTTGTGACATCACAGATGGACAGAAATCCTAACGGCTTGTTTCAAACACACAGTTTATGAATACAGGCTATGTGTATTTCTCCATATATATTGAGCGTTTCGATACTTTCACAGTATTTATATATCACTTAAACCTGCTTTATAATATAAAAGACGTTTAATATAAAAGACACTTTTTATAAAATGGGACCTTTAAAAATGAAAACTGCTAAAATGGGTCGTCAAATATACTTAGGCTGCCATAAATATAGGGGCATGACTTTAAAACAACTCAGATATTTATTTATTTATTTTTTATAATGAAGAGGTATTTGTTTCCCTGGCAAAAAAGGGGAATAAATAACAGCACTAACAAAATAATCAAAAACATTGGCATCTGTATTGGCTATCGGCCAAATTGTTATTTTAAACACCGTTATCGGTATTGGCCCAGAATTTTGCAATTGGTGCATCCTTAATTTTTAAGCAAATGGCCTGATTTGCTTCTGTCTGCTAGCACTAATTGATACAATGCTCACCAGCTGTGCTACTTGATTAGGTTTAGGAAAAGATTGTGGTTTGAGTTAAAATAACTGTGTTTGTTACACAACTTAGATGGCGTTAGTTAAGTACGTAAATTACATAACAAAAGTAATATGGTATGCCACAGTCGTAAGGGAACTTTTCTAACATAACCCCACAAAATAATGTAGTTATCTAATAATATGCTGCTTGGCAATGGAAGTAATGCTATGTAGTAAGATAGTTACATGCTAATATTTGCAGCTTACATTAGAACAAGCAAACATTCTGTTTAATCCGTCCCTTACACTTATTTGCTTAGCCACTGTGCTGAAAAGGTCAGTTGCAGCCCTGGAGCTGGGAGGGACTCTGTGACTTTGCTCAGGGGCACTTCAGCAGCGCGTATGTTTGCTGACTCCCGGGCCTTGACCTTGGGTCCTCCTTGTTGAAGGGCAGGTTCTCCCTACGCACTACAGATACAATACACCAACTCACAACCACAAAATAGGAAACACAAAGCGAGGCCTTGTCTCTGTGGGAGGAGGAAGAGTTTACCAAAGAAATGCCTTAAATGATTTCCAGAGAAGTAGGATTTCTGTTTGTGTGTGGGAGGGAAAGAGATCTGTGTTTCTCATTATGTTTGGTGTAATAAGCAGTGATGAAATCGTTGCCGCCTGCTCTCCAGGTGTGTGCGTGTACATGCGCACTCTTTTACTGCTGTGTTATAAGATGAGGTCACCTAAAAATGAGCACACACTCTCATAATGTACCTTATAAGGTCAAGACTGCTGACAACCTTTAAAGTCATTTAATGACTTAGATGGAATGTTGATGACATTATGGGTAAAAACACTAAGGACGCGTTCACACCAGCCTTGTTTAGTTTGGTTGAACCAAAACCTGGAACGTTCAACACCCTCAAAATCGAACCTAACGACTCTCTGGTCCACCTCGAAGGGGCCGGTCTCGGGCCGCTGTCAAGTGAACTCTGGAGCAGTTCATTTCTGGTATGAACACCATTTGAACCAATCACAGGAAGCGAACCATTTATGTGTCACTTCATTGGTTAAAAAAACAAAAAATTGAGCTTTTCCTGTTTTGGTGATTGGTGAACTAGAAGCCGATTTTGCGCCTGCTACCACTGAAATTGATGAATTTACTGTTTATTAGACCACAAATGAGATAATAATTAGCTAGCTAGTGCACCCCGCGGCACCTCCACCTCACTCTCTCTCGCTGCTAGGAGACTAGTTCGCCGGTAGGAGAGCGCTCGGCAGCTCTGTGGTCTCCTAGCAGTGGAGGGGTGAAGGACGGACCATTTAGACCCAGCGCTGGGCTCCTTTTCTGTAACCAGTGTAGCATGAAAGCATGGTGGAATTAGCGACCTAGCTAACTAACTAGCCAGCTGCTAAATGATTAAAATTGAACAATTCTTCATCAGCACAGGTGGAGGAAAGCACATCATGAGTCAAGGCAACTGTTGAGTTGTACAAGCAGCTAACTGTATGACATTTCCACCACATGACTTCTGTTTACAATTTCTTGACCGTCATTTCTTGACCGTCATTTCTCAACGCAAACAGGAATGATTCAGGAACCGGACCTTTAGGTGTGAACCTGTCCTAAGACAAACATGACCATGTCTTTTTCATAAACAAACACGGGTACAGGTCTTTGCACCTACCGTAACTTTGACTATTGTTTGAGTTGCATGCAAGCCCCCAGGAAGAGCGCCGAGAAGCACATTTTCGTAGTGGCCAAACGGCGGTACTACAACTTCCGTGCCCGTCACGTGATGTCATTGGGCCCAAAAAGATTTTTCCCATAAACTAACATTGGGAAAGAGACGTCTGTAACTCGGCGGATAATTTTTTTTTGAGGTAAGTCAACTTTCCAATACGAACACTTGAATAACCCTTATTTAAATCATTAGGTCCTAAAAGTTGTAAAACGCACTAATAGCCGAATACAGAGTTATTTCCCTTCCTCCGTTGATGTGAATGAGACCCAGCTAGAGCGAGAGCTGGGAGGTGGAGTTAAAGGAAACGCTACTACGCCTGCTCCATGGGCTCAATGGATGTGGATGATCTCGGGAAGATACCACGGCTGTATCAAGAGAACTGGATACAGCGTTGGAAGCAGGCCCACGTTCATTCCTATGAATGTCGACCTCCGAGTAGAAAAGTACCCGGATCTTCCAGCGTTCTTCCGCATCCATTAGGCCCATGGAGCAGGCGCAGTAGCGTCAGCTCGGTCACATGGCTAGGTCACTGGTTGACAGCTTGCTAACTTGGCATCACGTGACGGACACGGACGTTGTAGTACCACCGTTTGACCACTACGAAAAAATTGGCATCATTGACCGGCGCTCTTCCTGTTGTCTTTGAAGATATGGGTAGCACTCGGAAGTCGAGCCATTTTGGTTTCATGTTTCACTGAGCAACTCCCATAGGAATGAACAGGAGCCCCGCCTCCAGCGCTGTATCCAGTTCTCTTTATACATCCATGGTTCACATGAGCTCTTCCTTCCTGTTTCACTCAATTTGTAGGTTATCATGTAAAATGACACTATGTTACTTTCTGGAAGCATACTGTACCTATAAATCTGATGAAAGGACAGTTTGACATATAGGCTACACTTTGATTCCCTCCTGTCTGTCATTTCCCCCCCTTTATTGAAAAGACAGGCAGTCTGTCAGGAGAAGAATTCCTCCCTGCAGGCCTGCTGAAATGAACGACCTGCCAGGCCGTGGACTTAGTTTTAATAGCAGCTCGCACAAACACTGTAAATTTACAGCTGGGAACTGCTCACTGAAAAGAACCTCAAATTTGCCAAAGCCATAAGTCCAGTCAGCAGTCTCTCACTTTAGCCGTGTCTCCATCCTGTTCTCTCACACTCCTTCAGTAGATAAGTGTCTCTCTCTCTCTCTCTCGCTCTCTTTTTCTTTCTTTCACAGATGTGTTCAACCTGCATACGACCATCCATACCAAACTGATCTGGTAATTATTGAGGATGTTCACACAAGACTCATGTCTTTAACACTCTAGCAGCTTAGCTGTAGTGATGGTAATGTCGGGCGTTCCACCAAATTTTGAACATTCATGGTTACCAGAGGAGGAAACTTACTGACTTTTTTTTCATGTCCCCCTCAGGAGGAACTGTAAAAGAGATGCGAAGTCCTGTCCCTTCCGGTGGACCCCATGGGACATGGGTCAATTTAAGAGATAATTTTGCAAGTCAAGAAAGTCACAGTTTTTTTGCAATGCAGCGAGAGAAACGTCGCTTACGCAACTTTTGTGTGCGTAGTCTTTCTAATTATGTATTTTCACAGCCTGATACTTCAACAGTTTTACAACAAACTGCGACTTTCTTGAGTTGCAAAAGAATGTTTTAAATTGACAAACGTGTGTGATTCATGGCGCAATTCAAACAGGATAAAAAAGATATTTGTCTTTCGCCGTTGACTACCGTACAAATATGTGTGGTCCACCGGAGGGGCGGGACTTCACCTCACTATAACTTTGGTAATCCCTTGATCTTAAATCTTGCGCCATCGTCGAATTTCAATTTGTCCAATATTTTCATTCACGACCAAAAGCCTGCAAAACTAACCACAGCCTCAGCTGTAGTTTGTTTAGTGCTAATGAGCAAATGATAGCATGCTAACACTAAACTAAAGAGGTGATAATGGTAAACATTATTGGCTACTGCTAAACATCAGCATGTTAGCGGTTCATTGTGAGCTTGTTAGCTGTTGCTGAAAGCACCGGTCCAGCCTGACAGAGCTGCTAGTATGGCTGTGGTCTTGTTACACTCCAAATGGCAGATGGTTCATGTGATCCTGCGTACGTTACAGGACTTTTTATGCCTCTGCGCCGGCGACAGCCATGGCCGAAAGCATTATGTTTTCGGGTTGTCTGTCCGTCTGGTCAATTCTCGTGAACGATATCTCAGGAATGCCTCTAGGGAGTTTCTTCAAATATGGCACAAACGTTCACTTGGACTCAAGGATGAACTGATTAGATTTTGGTGGTCTAAGGTCAAAGATCAAGGTCACTGTAACCTCACGTCCATCCCGTTCTCGTGAACGCGATATCTCAGGAACGCCTTAAAGGAATTTCTTCAAATTTTGGCACAAACGTCCACTTGGACTGAAGGATGAACTGCTTTGATTTTAGTGGTCAAAGGTCACTCTGATATCATGTCTGTCCCATTCTTGTGATATCTCAGGAAAGCCTTCAGGGAATTCCTTCAAATTTGGTGAAACGTCCACTTGGACGTCAGGATGTCCTGATTAGAGAAGACCAAGGTCGCTGTGACCTCACAAAACATGTTTTTGGCCATAACTCTAGAATGAATATGCTAATTATGACAGTTTCACATACAACTTGACAGGTTGGCAGAGGCATACAACAGCGAGGCGGTACTCTACTTTATCTTTATTCCATCTCCAAGGTTCAAGCACAAACTTGTGTTCAAATTTTCCAGGCAGATTTGCTATGGAATAGATAGAAACAAACAATTTGAGTCAAACAACAAAAAATGATGGCAGTAGAGTTGCTAGCTATGATAGTAGGGTTAATGGAGTATCCCATGTCCACTTTTCATATAAAAAATGACCCTTCCAATAGTCCTCCACAACGAGAAAAACACTTTGAATATCACCTAACTAGCTAACTTACTAACAGATGGGATAAAAAGTAAAATCCATCATCGTTTAATATAGTGTTCTTCTGTCCTTTTCCGCTGTTCTCCTACGTTATGACCACCCATGGTGAATAGAAAAAAACACCTAATCTCTCTAAAATACTCACATTTTGTGATAAAAGACTCAAGTCTGAGTTTTTTCTATATAGAAAACCTATGTGTGAACCACAGAAACCACAACTTTACTCAGTTTGGGCTCCAATGTGTTAAAGGACTTTCTCTGTCTTGCTGGCAGCTGGAGGTACTCAGCATTGACTCTAACACGGAGCTTTGAAATAGCAATCAATGCCTTTATACTGCAGGGAGGGCTCGTAAAAGTGTCGTTGGGAGGAATATATGATGTCGTATTTCACCCTCCCCTCCCTATTTTTAAACACTGAGTTATGGCTGCAGAAATGTGTACCCATTAAAGGTGATATGATGTATTTTCTGCCTTGTTCAGAAACTCATTCATCACCATGGACCAAAAAGAAAACTGCACTTACTCTTTCACCCCTTCCTCTCCCATCTTCCCTCTACGCCTCACCCCGACACCGTTCTTGTACTCTGTCTTGAGTAATTTACGATACACCGGTAGTGCAACCTTCTGGCAGGAACTGCAAGAGCAGCTTGCTCTCTCTCCTGGCAACTAAATAACCTTTTATAAAAGACCAAACTTGGCCAAGTCATCTGCTGTTGCACATTAAGACAGGACAGAGCTGGACATGTGGATACAATCCTTCACACTCTTCTTTCGTAGGGTTAGAGTGCTGAAATATGGAAGCAAAGAAAGACCATAATAATTTGGATTTCGTAAATAAATTATGTATATAAAATTATAAATTTTACGATCTTTTTTTCAGGTTCACATATTCAGATATACAATTCAAGTGTCCAGGGTTTCCAGTAGCACATGTCAACTTATCTTTCTCGGATCACATGACTGATTGTGACCTGATGGAGCAGAAGTCTGATCCATTCCACAGACTCGATTGATTATCCTTGTTAGCCTGAAGGTTCAAGTTTGAATTTTTTTCTTGAATTTCACCAATTCAGTTTGAGCAAACTTATTTTTACTCATTTATTCATTTTTTCCTTTTTTCTTTTTTTTACTTAACTTGAATTTTAAGATCTCAAAAAGACTATTTGAAAATGACTATTTGACCAACTCTTGAATATTGGACATTTGAAATGTGTGAACCTGTGAAGTCTGAATTGTGAACCCTACAAATATATATATTTTAAATTTGCAAAACATTTTTTTATTAAAGCAGGAGTAGGCAGGTTGGAGCAAATATGATCAAAAAAAATATATTTTTATAAAACACTCACTATACCATGTCCTCCGGTGCTCCTAATGGCATTTGTAAGATTTCACAGACCGGAGGAAAACAACCAATCAGAGCCGGGCTGGAGCATTGCCGACTCTGAGTAGCTGTCAATCACTCGCGAACTGATGAAATATGAATCAATATTCTGTTACTATAATGCCTATTTCTCGTTTCAAATGTTTTCAGAATCATCTTGTAGTGTACTGTTTAGCTGTAAAATTAGAAGGTTTGTGACCTGGTCGCCATGTTGAGATCAGTTGAGGAAATACCAAGCATGCTGTAAGGTTATTATAGTATTGTTGCCCAATCATGCCAAAAATATTCTGTCTACTGCTGCTTTAAATTCAGACAGATGGTTTTCCAAGTCAGTGCTATAAATTCAGTGGTATTTACTTTTCAACATTAAGAATTCAGTATCATTTTAAATTTCAAATTTTTTTCCCAATTTCAACTTTATTTGCTCGAGTCCTTGCAGCATTTCTTTGCTTCCATACTGGGAGTATACCGACAAAATCTGTGTGAGGTTGCACTGGATATTAAATTACACAGGCGTTGCTGTATGTCTGTACCGTTTGCTCCTTACTAATTTGGGTGTGCGTGCAATATTTGCGTGTGTGATTGTGGTTCATAACCTTCATTGCATGCCATCTTACTCTCTTCCAACCTCCCCTGTAACTGGCACACTATCAAGTACAGCGGAGATAAATCAACAGAAGCTGTAATTATTACCGCTGTAACAGAACAGAGTTGTTGCTGCTGCTGTTGCTGCTGCTATGTTTTGTAGTCACCAAAAGGAGTGTGTGTGTGTGTGTGTGTGTGTGTGTGTGTGCTGCTGTTGCAGTCTGCTCCCAGTGTCTGCCGACAGAGGATTAATCTCCCCAGCTGAGGCAGTAGCTAAGGTCAGCAAGGGAAATATTTCATAAGTGTCAGCTTGGCCCGTAGCCCTCAACGCAGAGTTCGAAATGAGAATGCACGGTCGCATAACAAACGGCCGTGTGTGACTTTGCGAGGCTCACACGGAGCACATGGGGGTCGGGGGGGCGCGTGATATATGGCAGTGCTTCACTTTCATGTATTCATCTGAGCCGGTGAATTACTGCCAGGGACAAGCACGGTGCTTTGTCACCGCAAGGACCCAGTTGAGACAAATATTTTTGGCCCCACGAGGTCTGTGACTGGAATGCGTTTTCCATTACTGCCTGTTCTCAAACTCCTGTTTTTTTTTATTTAAGGAGAATTCATAAGAGTAATTCCCAACTTCTGCTTTACCAGGTTTAGTTCAATTCAATAAAACAGTTAGTTTAAAAAAAAAACTAAAATAAAAACTGCATGTGTTGTTTTCCATTAGGCCTAAAAATGGTCTTATGAATTGCTTTTGTCATTTCCCCTGCGTTTAATACTCCTCTCACTGTTGCAGGTTTTTCTACTCCTGCGGTGACCCAGGGTTGGCATGCACATGCAGAGAGATTAATGGCATGGGCGGGACGCTTCAATAACCGTTTGTTTGATGTGTCAAGCCTGAAAGCTGCTGATTTACTTACACATTGATAGGCTTTTAATTGAGCAATGCCATCCCTTGTCACATCAAAGCAGTGGCAGCTGACATGACTCGGCCTCGCTGCGGGTTGCGATGATTGACGTGTGCCGCTGAGCCCCGCCCGTCCCATCCTTCATCGTCATCCTCAGTTTATGGTTCGCAGGAACTTTTGGCTACCTCAACCTCAGGTAACTTCTGTTTATCAGGTCGTGAATGCCAGAGAGAGAGAGTCAATCTATTAAAGCAGCAGTAGGCGAGATTGGAGCAAATATAGTTTAAAAAGTTATTTTTATAAAACGGTTACTATATCCTGACAGTAGTGCATGAAACAGGTAATCTGAAAAAAATCATGTGCCTCGGTGTCCTCCGGTGCTCTTAATGGCATCTGCAAGATTTCACAGACCGGAGGAAAACAAGCAGTAAGAGCCGAGCTGGAGCCTTGACGTCTCTGAGCAGCTGTCAATGACTCGGTCAAACTAGGCAGCGCTGATCAAATATGAATCAATATGCTGTTACTGTAATGTCGTTTTTTAGTGTGCTGTGTAGCTGTAAAATGGGAAAGTCTGAGATCAGTTGAGGAAATACCGAGCACCGCCCACCAGCCTGAGCAAACTTTCTCAATTAACAGCTAAACGGTACACTACAAGATGTTTCTGAAAACATTTCATGCAAGAAATAAGCATTACAGTAACAGAATATTGATTCATATTTGATCAGCGCTGCCTAGTTTGACCATTTGATCGGAGTTCACGAGTGATTGACAGCTGCCTCTGTTGAATGAACAGCCAATAGGAACGCTCTCTCTCTTAAATGACCTGTGATTGGCCAAAGTCTCCCGTCACGGGCTAGATTTTCTAACGCCTGAAGACAGAGCCATGAGGAGGTGCAGAAGTCTAGTTATCTCTCAGAACACTTGAATTACAATATGCTGAAAGGTTATTATGGAATTTTTGCCCAATGAAGCCAAAAACATTCCGCCTACCGTCACTTTAAATTGGCTAGCGGGGCTACGTTAGACTGAGCAAATTTCCGTTTCAAAACTTAATTTTTCTGATGAGAAATTTTTTTTTCGATATCATGACAAAAGTTGTTTCAAAGAGAGAAAGAAAGATGTAATGTGTGTTCCCAGCAGCCTCCCCCCCCCCTCCCCCAACAAAGGTCAGTGATGAAGACACAGAGACGTCGGCGACCATGAGTGCAGGAAGCAGCGTTGACTTTAACAAGCGTGAGGAATTTTTCTTTTGCACGGCTTGTTGTTGTTCGTTTTACCAGACCTGTCACGGCTCCAGCTTGTGAATACCTCGATAAGCTTCTATCAAAATGACCCCCCTCCGTCATCAGGCCAATGGAAAAAAAAAAAAAAAATCTTTTGATGTCATCTGAAATTTCACACAACAATGTAGGATGATCTGATTTGAGGCAGACGCTGTCTGGCAGCGCGGGCCTGTTCTCCCTCCACCTACTCCCCTCGTCTCCTCCTCCTCCTCCTCCTCCTCCTCCTTCTCCTCCTCTCCGTGCTCTTGATAACTTCTCCGTGTGGAGGACAATAGCGGCTTTTGTTTCCCGAGCGTGGAGAGAGGACCCGAGGTTGCGCGGGTGTGGGCGGTGTTGCGGCTTACGTGCCTGTCTGCGAATGCGTTTCAGGTGTAGCGAGCACGACAAGGCGGAACCCTGCGCGGTGTGGGTTTCGGAAATAAAAAGTGCCAATCTGCGAAACAGAGAGGGAAGCCTATTATCCCGGTGTGATTATAATGCAGACAGATAGACGACAGGTAGGCAGTGGATAAGAGCGTTAGCTTGCGAGACGTGATGAGCTGACAAGAGAGACAATCTCCCTCCTAAACTGGAGAGATAAGGATGTCAGCCGCAGCTCTGACTCCCAACACGCAGATATACTATGTAGACAGTCAGAGAGATGATACTGTATAAGATCTACAGAAATACACACTTTTAAAGATGGCATCTGTGGCCTGTTTGTGTTTGTGTGCGCGGGATGCATTTTCTCGCGCGAGCGCATGCACATTCAGCTGTGAAAGGATTAGTATGTGTATGTCAAAGACAGAGGGAGCGGCGACCACAGCAAGATAAACGAGGAAGTGTGAATACATTAAGTACACTGTGTAGATATTGTTTGTGGACCTTTCAGCTCAAGGAAATCCTTGTTTCAACATTCTGTCCTGGATGGAATGTTGCCTGCGAGGCTCTTTTTAAGTGTTTGGGTCTAAATGCCATGTCTGCTACACCCCATGAAACTGTCTTAATCCACTTTTTTTTCCCTCGGTTTTTATTACTGCTGGAGAAAACACTAGGGGTAGAGCAGAGCCCCAGCCTCAGGCCTCTATTCCCATTCCACACACCCCATAAGTCAGTCACAGATAATTAAATAGGAGTTATTTACACTCGTTTTCCCTCCTCTGCCTCTCTGGCGCTTTTATCATTTCTCTCCCCTTCTCTTTGTACTGTATACTACACGCAGCCAGACCTTGTCAGAGTCTGGCTGACACCAGTGAAGGCCTGTAGAACTTGAAAAGAAAAAAAAGACTCTTATGAGCTCACATCAATGTCAGCCCCTCATTAAACAATCACACGGAGCATCTACACAACGCTAATCCCCCCGTGTGCCGCAAAACACCTCGGCACTTCCAAACAGAGCGAGAGACAAACGAGCAGACGAGGATTCGCTCGAGCCAGGGTTTGAAGAATTCGGCTGCCTAATGTCAGCGTTATATATTTACTCTGGAGTCAGCCGGCTTTTCAACACGGGGATGAATTAGGCCCCGCCGCAGAGCTATGGCGTCCATTACAGGCCTCAACGGCTCTATAAATCACAGGATCACAGGGGCATGTGGGGTCCGCTCCTCCTCGCTCCTCCTCGGCCCCTATCGGCCTCATCCTGGGGGTTTTGTTTGGCTGCTGTTCTAGCCAAACCCACTGCTTTGATACAGCCATGGAAATGGCCCGAGGGCCAGCGGGACCTGGACATGCTGGGAAGCCTCTTTAACGGGAAAGCTGTCCTCTTAAAATATCCACAACAGGAAACAGCCATCAGTCATCGACACGCCAAAACAGCTGTTACCAGCCTACATCAAGGGGGCACATGAAAGGAGTTGCTCCCTGTTGTTTGGGCCCTCCCTTGTTTCATTCTCTCGCTGCCTTTGTCTGGCTTTTCCCAATGCCCTCCTCTTTGGTCTCCTTTTAACCCCCCCCCCTTCTTTATGCAACTCCACCCACACTGCAGCGACTTACCCACTCGCCCTTTTAACAAGTGGATGACTGTGTGACAAACAAGAGCGCTATCGGAAACCGCACAACTTAACTAGCAGCCTGTGTCGTAAAAGCAACATTTCAAATCCCCCAATAAGCTCTCGGCGTTACCTTTAAATCTCACAGTGAGAAGGCAGTTGTTATATGCGTCACCTGTTTATGTGTCTCGGCCCCGAGATGGTGACAGACAGTTTTAAACAAACAGACAGATTCAAAAGGAGATTGTGCCGCGCTCGGCCCCGGCAGCGTGCACGTCCGCGTTTCGCATACTCTCGGATCTCTGCGGGTCATTGAAGCGTGAGTGGCGGTGTGTAGGCGACGAGTGACGGCTAAGCCTAATGATGACAGGTCAAACAGTGACGCTGTTGAGTGAGGCTGAAGTGACTTCATCCTCCGCTCAGCTGCAGATAAATGGCAGCAACCATTATGAGTGGAGGAGCAGGCTGATGGCAGAGCAGTTTGATAAGGCCGGCCCTGTATTGTGAAATGTCAAACAAGTTTACCTATTAAAGCTCAGAGGAAAGGCTTGTTCTGGTTTCTCTAGCCAATAATCAACGATCCATGACTCTACTTTAAACAGAGAGTGTTGTAATATCTGATTAGTTCAAGAGGCGTTCCAAATGGGATGGAAATCCCCATAAGGCACAGCTTGTTGTTCTTTATGGGAAATTAAATTAAGTTAGTGGGCTTACTAATGTGGCAACCAAGAACGAAACTCCACTGTATTTTTTGTTTTCCTCTGTTTTATGCTTCTGTAAAAGCTGGGAAAAACATTTTAAGTAGTGTTGATGCATCTTTAATTCTTGTAAATTAGAGTGTGTGACTGTCAATGCAAAAACAGAAGATGTCATCAGCAAAATACATGAGAAATTGAATCATGTCAATTAGCTTTAATCTGGAGAAATTGAATCAAGCCCAGTAGCCGTCACAGTAATAATGCAATAAAGTCATTAACATACCAGAAATGTTCATGAATTTAAAGTTTGAAGATACTGGTATCACATGAAACTAGAAAACCAAATGAATCCATCGGTACCAACCATGTCACACTAGCTCGTCCCGAAGGAGGTTAAATAACGCTACAAAGTTACGCAAAATTTTGTCGAGGAAAAAACTGGCATGGCCATTTTCAAAGGAGTCCCTTGACCTCTGACCTCAAGATATGTGAATGAAAATGGGTTCTATGGGTACCCACCAAGACCCCAGGAAGAGCGCCAGGCTTTTAAGCAAAATTTTCGTAGTGGCCAAACGGTGGTACTACAACTTCCGTGTCCATCACCTGATGCCATTGGGCCCAAAAAGACTTTTTCCCCTAGACTTACATTGGGGAAAGAGACGTCTGTATATATATATATATTTTTTTTTTAGGTAAATCAACTCCCCAGTACGAACACTTGATTAGTCCTTATTTAAATCATTAGGTCATAAAAGTTGTAAAATGCTCTAATAGCCGAATCCAGAGTTATTTTCCTCCCTCCGCTCATGTGAATGAGACCCAGACCGAGGCTGGAGCAAGGAGTTGGGAGGAAATGGTAGCGCGCCTGCTCTACGGGCCCAATGGATGCGGAAGATCGCCGGAAGATCCGGGTACTTTATCACTCGACAGTCAAGCAATTTTGACTTCATGCGCTACTGAGCGACTCTCATAGGATTGAACGGGAGCCCGCCTCCAACGCTGTAACCAGTTCTCTTTATACATCCATGGTACCCACGAGTCTCCCCTTTACAGACATGCCCACTTTATGATAATCACATGCAGTTTGGGGCAAGTCATAGTCAAGTCAGCACACTGACACACTGACAGCTGTTGTTGCCTGTTGGGCTGCAGTTTGCCATGTTGTGATCTGAGCATATTTAGGGTTTCTGGACAATATTTGTTATTAATTGATTTCCAATAATAAATATATGCCATACATTTGCATAAAGCAGCATATTTACCCACTCCCATGTTGATAAGAGTATTATTTACTTGACGAATCTCCTTTTAAGGTACATTTTGAGCAGATAAAAAAATCATTAATTTGCAATTAATCGCGATATTAAATATTATAATGGATTGACAGCCCTAGTCTCGTCACATGTCAAATTTGGATCCAGTATTTATATTTGTTGTGTTTAGTTTGCCTGTGGCTTATGGAGGTCAGTGACACAGATTTGCACCCATACAGTACATCCCGGGTATGAGGGTGAGGCCAGAAAACAGACCACGCCCCCCTCCCGTTGTCCCGCCCCCTGATTATGAATGCGGCCACTTGTGATTGGACGGCGGCTCGTCGCTTTGAAGTCCCTCCCTCCAGTCGTCAGTATGTGGAAGAAGTGAGGTAGTGTGAGGCTGCTGCAGAGGGACACAGAGACACGCGCTGGAGGACTGGCACGCACACACACACCAACCTCTGCGGGATATTCACTATATACACTTGATGAGCAGCGACTACTTGTGTTGTTTTGTTTGTTTTTGCTCTATTCCTGCTTCTTCAACCCTGGATAAAGGATTATATAGGACTCATTAGCGGGTGATATATTGAAGAGTCCGGTAGAGGATGACATTTGGTCCGTTTGTTCCTCTGTAGAGAGACAGCCTGGGTCCGACACGGAGGACGCGCACTGCGCAGCTCCACGTCCCTCCGGATTACCGCACTGTCTCTTCTGTTTAAAGTCATCATGAAACGTGCTGGTCAATGATAGTTTCCACCGTGCGTCCTCTCGTTACATCCTGCCGTCGCTCCTCGGAGCCTGATCCAGATGAGAGATCCCCCCGGTGGACCTGAACCGCCTTTACGCAGACATTCCCCGGAGTCCCCAACCAACGGTGATCAGCACCGGACAGGAGCGGAGAGACCGTCCGGTTCCAGACTCACTTTCAGTCCTCTAACGGATCCGTTTCGTCAGGCTAGAAGGCTTCCTATCCGGATCGTGAAGATGTTGACGGCGCACAGCGGCCACTTGCTGCACCCGGAGTATCTCCAGCCGCTCACATCCGCTCCACTCAGCATTGAAGTAAGTTAATAAAAAAATAAATTACACTGTCTCCCAATATCTGTTAGTATCATCTGATGTCTGTTTTTTTTCTAATATTAATCAGGTAATATGAAGTCTATGGCGTAGGTTGAGTGTGATGAATATGCCAGCATATGCGCCATTTTACGCACAGCGATTTGTTGGCAAGTTCACCAGAGAAACCAGAGTTTAGAAATGTCAAATTACTGCAGATAATGTAATGTTTTAAAAGTAATGTGTGCTGTTTATTTTACAGCTATATAATACTACAATTTTCTCTTTCCAAATGTTTATGAGAGCTTTTTCTTTCTTTCTGTCTTTGTTTATTTGTTTTTTTTTTAACTTTGCTTCAACTTTGCATCCTGTGACTTCCTTTGTTCATATTCAGTTAGAAATACCCAGGGCTGCTTTGCTGGAGTTTTTAGTATATAATTAGTATATTGTTTGGCCAGTGAAATACATAGCCAGAATAATATTTGAATGATTCCATATTATAATTCTGATATGTCTTCTGATGCTAAAATGAAATCAACTCAACAGTTTGTTCACCATCTTGCTCTCTTTTTTTCCTCTTCAGCTGGATGCCAAGAAGAGTCCTTTGGCCCTGCTGGCCCAGACCTGCTCTCAAATTGGCAAACCAGACCCCCCCTCCTCTTCCAAGCTGGCCTCCCTTTCCTCAGACAAGGAATCGTCCAGCCGGTCTTCCAAGTCTGGAGAGCAGCACCAGTCGCTGGAGGACAAGTCCAGCTTCAAGCCTTACTCCAAGTCGTCAGGCGACTGTCGTAAGGACGTTCTGGTGACAAAGGGGCCTTCAGATAAAGCAGCTTTCAGGGTGCCAAATGGAAGCTCCAGCAGTGGCGCCGCTTCATGTCCATCCTTCCCTCCCCATTCCCGGTCGCCCAGCTCCAGCCCTCCTCCCCTGCACTCTCAGAGCCAGACCCACAGACAAAGCCAGTCCCCCTCCACGCAGCCCCCATCACACTCCCAGGCCACGCACACGGACAACAAATCGGGGAGCTCAGAGCAGTCCAGCTCGGACAGTAATAACAACAGCGCTGGCAAAAAAGACTCCGATGCAGCTAAGTCAGGGATGGATGGGGCTCAGTTGGCCAACTCCAGCCACATACGGGCCAGTGCCAACTCCAGCAACGCCAGCTCTGCCAGCAGCCCGCGGCCGGAGAGCAAGGCCGATCCACAGTCCTCCTCGCAGCCTGGCTTGGGCTCCGGCCACATCGCCCCCGTCTCCCCTTTTAAACCCGGACATTCTGTCTTCCCGTTGCCTCCCGCTTCCATGGGCTACCACGGCTCCATCGTGGGGGCCTACGCCGGCTACCCCTCCCAGTTTGTTCCCGGCTTGGATCATACCAAGTCTGGCTTGGGGTTAGGACTTCCGGGCAAGCATCCCAGCTCCAGCCCGCTCACTGGAGCCTCACCTCCGTCCCTGATGCAGGGCTTATGTCGGGACCCGTATTGTCTGACTTACCCCAATGCAGCCCACCTGGGAGGAACTAACTGCTCCACCTGCGTCCACGACCCCTCCAGCCTCAAGTCCGGTTTCCCCCTGGTCTATCCCTCCCACCACCTCCATTCCCTGCACCCCAGCTCCTTGTCTTCCGGCACCGTTCCCTCCATGTCCCACCCCCTCTACACCTACGGTTTCATGCTCCCCAACGAACCGCAGCCTCACGCCTGCAACTGGGTGTCTGTTGCAGGTCCTTGTGACAAGCGGTTCTCCACGTCAGAGGAGCTACTAGCCCACTTGCGTACCCACACAGCCCTGTCCGGGATGGTGGACAGTAAGCTTTTGTCGGCCTACCCTTCATCTGTTTCATCGACAGCCTCTTGCCACCTCCACCTGCCCCAACACAGCAGCCCGGGTACCCTGCCCAGCTCCTTCTCCCTCAGAGGCTCTCCTGGCTTGATGGCTCGCTACCACCCCTACAGCAAATCCCACCTGCCCGGAGCACCAGGACTTCCTATGACCTCCCTCCCCTCCTCGGCCTATTACTCCCCCTATGCCCTCTATAGTCAGAGACTGGGCTCGGCCTCAGCCCTCGGATACCAGTGATATCAGAAATAGT
Source organism: Sebastes umbrosus (assembly GCF_015220745.1). Taxonomy (NCBI): domain Eukaryota; kingdom Metazoa; phylum Chordata; class Actinopteri; order Perciformes; family Sebastidae; genus Sebastes; species Sebastes umbrosus. The sequence continues at coordinate 3,472,090 of NC_051276.1, forward strand.
GTTGACGCCCACAGACTGCAGGCACCAGCTTGGACTCTCCAGAGCGGCCCTGAAGACGGATTCTTGAGATTGGGGTCATCACCGGTATCAGGGCACCATGCCTGACGGCCTGGCCTGCCAGGAATACCACCTGTTAGCCTCAGGATTGTGATTGGCGCTCACCCTGCGATGGATTGTCTGCAGAACCAACAGACTTTAGTGATTAAAGGCGGCAGGACACAGAGCTTGAAAATGATGGAATTGTGGGATTATTACAGCAGTCTTGATTTTTGTTTTGTTTTTCTCTATATCTGTCTCCCAGAACTGAAAGTCTGTATTTATTTTTCACTCAAGCGCTTGGTATTCAACTCTGGGGGGGAAATTTTGCTGTCCAAATAAATTGTTCTGAAATATTCTAACTGAAAAAATGATTTAAGTATAGTACCATTATGCCTATCATACACTCTAAAAATAAAAACCTTGCACCACGATGAAGATGGACTGTGAAGCTTTATTCTGGGGACCTCTTTTCATCTCCTTTCCTCTCTGGCTGTTGGTTTTTTTCTGCATCTTATTCAGACTCTGGAGAATTGCATGTCCACGAGAATTATCTTGAACAATGCCATTATTTTTATTTGTAAATATGCAAAGATGTAATATTTTTTCAAGCTTACCTGGGGGTCAGCGAGTTGGGTTCACAAATGGTACAAAGATGAAAAAAAAAGATAAATAAAAACAATTAATGATGGCTGTGCTATCTGACCAACAGGGGAAGGTCTTATTTTGTTAAATAAATGATACATGATTGCATTTTATCTTGTTTTTTTCTTCCTTATTGTTTGCTATATATAGTAGCATTTTGTCACTAACGTCAGAGGATGGAGTAAATCCTGCCAGACTGCTGCACTGCACTTATCTAGATCCATCTATCATTACGCCACGCTATATGTGGCTATGTGTAATAATTCATGGCTCATATCAGTTGACAGGGCTGTCCCAAGGAGGGCAGGCCGGGTCACGTTAGCCCTGTTAGCTCGTCTCTGAGGACCCCCCGTCCCTCCTCCTCTCTCCATCACCCACATTCGCTTTTGTTGTTGCGAGTGCAGCTTTTAATTGCTGATTCTTGTTTGCGAGGCCTGAAAACAGCCTCCTCAGCAGAGTGGATGGCTGCGTGGAGTGGCCGCTGGGTCACTGGGACTTCAATAATGACCTGAGGGAGGTGTCGACCCAGGATCTCCTCACGCTCTGACGGATTGGTCTGCAACACAAAAGGCCAGGGCTGACAATGGGAGGCGGTTAATAGAGAAATATTCATCAAAGTGCTGACATCTCCCCCTGAGGTGAGCGGGCTTCTCTTACAGGAACCACAAACACGGATGGAGGCCTCCCGTCCTGATGCCATTTTCTCACTGTGCTGCGGTTTAACCGAAGTCAGCGTTCTCCACTCGGAGCTGTTAGATACTAATTCGAGGGGAAGGAGTCAGTCCATCTTAAAGCCACGCCGCTGCCATTAGAGTGTTTTTCGGCCTCGGTAATGTGTCCGTGTCTCCACTCTATTTGGCTGTCAGGTTGCAGGTGGCACAGAGCGGAGAGGCTGCAGTCTCCGAGGCGGCTATTGACCCCGACTCCCAGACTCCTCTACTCTCGCGGTTCATTAGCACTCCAGACAGGGGAAAGGCGAGCACAGGTGTCACTTGACAGGACCATTAACAAAATGGATGACCCTCCCAAACCACATCCAGCCCCTGCCACACCAGCAAGGTCACGGCGCCCTGATCACCGCTCTGGGGAGCTCTTTGGGACTTCTTTTTCTTCCTTAGAAGCTGGAGCCAGGCACTTCTCTGGAACAGGACAGACTTACTTTCTGGTTGTTGTTTTTTTTTGATGGAGTTTATAAAGTAGTCTAGACAAAATAGGTCAAGGATATTCTGTTTTTAATGCTGTATTGCACATATTTCTTTGTAACTTGCAGATACACTGGATTGTGTTGCCCCCTAAAGTTGTGTTGGTGAAGTACAGGTGAAATCTGTGCACACATACAGTAGGGTTAAATATATATATATATATCTACAGTGCTATCTGGCTTTTTGAGATGTATGAATGTGGATTCTGGGATGCCCTTTTACAAACTGTAGATAGAGAATTGGTTACATTGGCTTGAATGCGAAGATGATTCAGGCTGGAGGTCACGCAGAGGGGAGAACTTTCAATCTTGTTGGGGAGGTGGAATTAATTCCACTGTTGCCAGTTTACACTCGTTCATCAAATGCCTCACTATTCTCCCTTTCCCCGCGCTCATCAATCTCCTCCATCTATCTTCCCCCACACACACACACAACACACACACTCTCGCAGCTGAGTCAACACCCACACACTCCATTTCTGTCGCCTGTGTGAGGCTGTGTGTGTGTGTGTGTAAGTATGTGTATTCAGCCCCAACCCTTTGTCCACGGACGGTGGCACTGAATTCTGAGTCCTGTCTTTTTCGTTCTGAAAAAATGACGAAATATGTTAAAGCAATGTGCAAAATCTTCCAGTTTTAACAGTTGAGTTCAGTGGCTCTAAAAAATAAATAAAAAATACTGTATAAATAAAATAATAATTCAAATAAGCACCAAACCTCAGGGACATTTCTGGAGACTTAAACCCCCAAAAGTGTCATCAATTTGTTAAAATGAAGGAGTTATCATCTGTCTGGCTCTGGTGTAGGTACATATTGCCAAAATACACTGCAAAGCTGAGTACACTGCGAAAGTAATTTTGTCTTATATTAAGGGCTGTCCATCGATTCAAATATTTAATCGCGATTAATCGCAGGATGGTTCATAGTTGAGCGTGATTAATCAGAAATTTATTTTTTTATCTGTTCAAAATGTACCTTAAAGGGAGATTTGTCAAGTATTCAACACTCTTATCAACATGGGAGTGGACAAATATGCTGCTTTATGCAAATGTATTCATATATTTATTATTGGAAATCAATTAACAACACAAAACAATGACAGATATTCCTCCTACATTCACATATCTTGAGGTCAGAGGTCAAGGGAACCCTTTGAAAATGGCCATGCCAGTTTTTCCTCTCCACAATTTAGCTTATGTTTGGAGCGTTGGTGCAAATGGATTCATTAGTTTCATATGACACCAGTATCTTCACTCTAGCTTTAAAACTGAGCCCGCTACAATCTGGAAATCGCAAGCTGCGTTAATGCGTTAAAGAAATAAGTTGCGTTAAAACAAATTTGCGTTAACATGTTATCATTGCGTTAACTTTGACAGCCCTAATTATACTATTTTGGGTTTTTTTCTCGAACAAATAGAAAGCGTTTCCATTGGCACTAAAGTGCTTTTTCACCTTCTTCAGGGGACAATATCTACAAACGCAAAAAAGTACCATTTCACTTAAAAAAGTAATACTGATTTTTGTGTGTGTTACTAAGTACAAAAAAAATAGTTCAACTCAAAATGAAAAGTTTAGCATTTTAGGAAATAATTGCTTTCTAGCCAAAAGCTTTCATTGAACTTATCACGCAACAGCAACAACTGTCTTTCTGCCTAAACTCTTCTACACTTGTTTTCCTTTGGTCACTGTTACAGAGCAATATATTATTCTCTTTTACTGTCTTACACTCTAACTTGAGTTAGATGAGAAGATCGATACATATCCGTCTGTTAAATATGAACCTACAGCCAGCAGCCGGTTAGCTTAGCTTAGCATAAAGAGGAAAAAAGGGGCGGGGGGACCGCTAGTTTTGCTCCATCCAGAACTAACAAAATCCACCTACTCACACCTTTAAAGGGGACCTATTATGTTCATTTTCAGTTGCAAACTTGTATGTGGGCTTTCTACTAGAACATGTTTACATGCTTTAATGTTCAAAAAACGCTTTACTTTTCTCATACCGGCTGTACCTCTTTTCACCCTCTGTCTGAAACGCACCCTCCTCCCCCCCTCCCGAAAAGCCCAGTGTGCTCTGATTGGTCAGCTGGCCCACTGCTGGGATTGGTCAACCGAACCAAAATCTTCGGACTCTGCTCCAGCTCCGCTCTAACTAGCTTTGTTTGACAGCGTGCTAAACTAGCCGTTGAGCAAATGTGTTACTTGGTGACATCACCACGTTACGGAAGAAAAAGCAGGACTTCTAGTGAGGCCTTTCAGGCAGTTCAGGAGCCGTGTTTCTGTCGGGGAGAGCAACTCCTGGACTTTAGGCTTTGTAACTTTGCAGACCTTTTATATGCACAAAAAACTATATAACACACTAAAAGAAAGGGAAAAAGCATAATAGGTCCTCTTTAAAGCTCACTAATGAACAGATATCTCGCTTATTAAGTATGGATGGTAGTAGTCGTGTGGTTGTGGCAATAGTTACAGAAGCGATGGTATGAGAATGATAGTGGTAATCAAAGAAGTAGTATCAGTAGAGATGGTGATGGTGATGGTGATGGGGGGGACTAATATTTTCCCCTCTGTGCGTCAGTGCAGAGACGGTGCAGAGTGCCACTGTGAGGTCCTGAGCAGCCGGCTGACAGGCCTGGTGATTAATGACGACAGGGTGTGGAGCTGCTCTTCAATTAGACGCCAGCTCTACCCCGGCTCACCATCCCTGCTGACAGCTAGGACACAGAGAGAGAGAGAGAGAGAGAGAGGGGTACTCAGTCTCTCTCTCTCTCTCTCTCTCCCTCTCTCTGTGTCTCCAGAACAAAACATTAACCTCAACTCCATGACTACCACCTCTGTGTTTAACATCAGGACACAATACAGAGCCTTCGGCATCCAACAGTGACCGCAGTGTTAAAGCAACCCAGATGGCGTGAACACATCCCTCATCAGGGCCTGTCACACAATCTCTGCTTTATTTCTCCACATAAACCCTGTGACTGACTATTTTACATGCCTGCCCTCAACTCCTCTCCTCACTCACGTCTGCAGTCGGCCATGCTGTAACGCTCGCTGTGAAAGCAATAACAGCCACAGCATTAAAGACTTCCAGGTTGCCGAGCAGGTTGTGTGCTCGTTCGGAGCGACTTCCTCCCGCAATTACCTGTAGCCCTTGACCAGAGGAATAAGAGGATAAACAAAACTTAACCTCCTTTTCATTAGTGTGCAGCTTTTGGTTCTGCAAGCTTGGCAAATGTCACTTAAAAATCCTGGTTATACACAAGTATAATTTTGAACATATTAAAGATCCCATATTGTGCTCATTTTCAGGTTCGTACTTGTATTTTGTGTTTCTACTAGAACATGTTTACATGCTGTAATGTTAAAAAAAAACTTTATTTTCCTCACACTGTCGGCCTGAATATCCCTGTATTTACCCTCTGTCTGAAACGCTCTGTTTTAGCGCATTTCGACAGAATTGCGACGGAATTGCAACAGAATTGCGTTGCTAGGCAACAGCTTGGGTCCATATGTACTTCCTGTCAGCTGATGACATTCACATACACCGCAACCAGGAATAAACTGGGACACATTTAGAATAAAATCTGTGTAAAGGGTCTAAATATTGTATATTTGTGACATCACAAATGGAGAGAAATCCTGACAGCTTGTTTCAAATGCAGAATTTCTGAATACGGGCTATGTGTATTTCCCTGTGGATTGAGCGTTTCGATACTTTCACAGTATTTATATAGGACTTAAGCCTGCTTTATAATAACAAAACATGAAAACGTGTCAATATATGCTCATTACATGCATAGTGTCCTTACAAAATAAACTTCCGTTTTCACAGGAAGTTAGGTTTAGGCAACACATAAACTTAGTTAGATTTAGTTAACCGAAGCTTCCCTGACGAAACGAGATTCACGAGACTGACGATACGGACTAGTCACGTGACTAAAGACTGACGTGACAAAATAAGTCAACGTTACTTTTAGTTTCACACGGGACACGAACACCAGTCTTCTGGTTGAAAGTCTTGAGTTTGTTTGACCCATCCACCACCCCTTTCGCCCGCTCACCTTGAGTGGACTCTCACACTATTAATACGACGCCACTTTCACCGACCGCCGCAGGTGGGTTTACATTGGAGTAAGCTGAAAGCCCGGCTTGTCACATACTGTTGCTAAAGGGTGTCTCCGTGCGTCGGCTTCCTATTTGACAAGTTGGTAGTGAGAACAGGTTGCACTAGAAGGAATTTCCTGTACAATTTTCTGAACGAGCAAATCTGTAGCATAATGGTACGTGTTTTGTTGCCTTCTGGTTTTGAGTGTAAAATAGCATTGTAAAAAGCAGCCAAGTTGGTTGTACCAGTTTTTACATTTTCCTACTAGGACCCGAATATATCATAATTGTTCAGTATAAAAAGCCTTAGAAATACCATGATATATATATATATATGTTAGAAGCACTACAATTTTCGTCACCTCAAGGGAATAATGGTTATGGAGAGTTAGCTGAGAATACTGATATCACTCTCATATATGTGTTAAATATGAAGCTACGGTCAGCAGCTGTTTAGCTTAGCTTAGCATAAGACTGGAAGTAGGAGGAAACACCTTGCCTGGCTCTGTCGAAAGGTATACCAGCACCTCTAAAGCTCACTAATTAAAACGTTAAACCTCTAATTCAGTTAATCCATTCCCCCCGTTTACAGTCTTTATGCTAAGCTAAGCTAACTGTTTCTTGGCTGTAGCTTTATATTAAAAAGGACATATCGAGATTGGTATCAATCTTCTCATGTGACTCTCGGCAAGAAAGCTATAAGATGAGTTAAGGTGTCACTAAATTTAGAATGTTACAGTCACAAGCTTCCTTTTCTGATGTTGTACCTGTTCAGTTCAGGCATATATGCAAACATCATTTCCTGTCTTGTAAATTGAATTACTAGACTGAGCATACCATGAGCCACCATTATACCATAGCATTAGCCACTAGTCTATATTTGCGAAGTGCGGCCTGCGGTGAGCTGCCATGCAATTTCTATGGGAAGCTGCGGCGGCCACTCTGAGCTCAATGAGCTGCGGCCATTTTGATTCTGTGGTGAAATGAGGCCAGACTTGTTTAAAGGTACTGTTTGTAACTTCTTACACGTATAAATCGGGTCGGTGTCCCATGCGTGTGGCCAACACAAACTACACGGAAGCACCAAAACCGCAAAGTTCTATCTAGTAAAGCCCGTCTTGCAAAACAATGTCAACTCTTCCTGCTTCAGCACCCTGACTGCAGCCAAAAGACACAGGGGAGACCGTAGCTTTGGTCTCCAGGGCCGGAGTCGATGCTGCTCTGCCTGCCTGCTTGCCTTCACTCACACACCGCGCTCGTTCTCACTCGCTCCACCTCTCACGTGCATGCGCGCACACTACACACTGCAGAAGACGGGAGTCTGAAGCAGGGCAACACAGTATCAGCATTGATTCATGGAGAGACCTTCGTCTGGTCAGCTAACATTACTTCCAAGCAGCTGAAATATAGAGTGATATTGTGGTTTTAGCTGACGTGTGTCTCCTCACTGTTTTGAGCAATCCTCGTTCATGTCTATGTAGAGCGAGCACAAGCGCGAGCAACAGGACGCTGACTTTCGTTGACTTAACGGCCACAGGTGTTGCCGCTAACAAGCAATTTCTGATTCTTACAAACAGTCCCTTTATTTTTAGCGGCAAAGTACAGCCAAAGAGTACCCGCAGTCAATCAGTAAACAGATCCTGTGACTCTTGTGACATGTTGACCTATGTAACAAAGAATTTCTTCCTGCCTGAATCACGCGGGCACGCCTCCCAGCCGCAGAAAGATTTAATTATTGCGGCGAGCTGCACTTTGACGCTGCCTGATGTGTTTTTGGCATCTGATCTAAATCAGTTCCACCCTTGTCAGTAACCACAGACATTGACAGCTCTATGACACAGTAAATGATGCCTATAATTACTAAATATGCAATAAATTATGATGCTGAGGTTTACAACAGCAATGCTGTCTTGTAATTTATTTTAAAGCCTTTAAACAAAGCTTAGTCACCTTTTAACCTTCAGGGCTGAAATGTGTCGCAACACCAGTTGCTGTGCGTGATCGCCGTCTTTTAATTAGGCCAAGTTCATAACAACAGTCCTTGACAACTCATTGGCACTAATCCTAAAATAGATATTTACAGCCACGACAGCGACGCTGGTATTGTTTTCACCTTGTGAGTCTGTTTGTGTGTCATCATGTGTTGTTTGTGTTGTTTACGACATCCAGAGAACTTGACTTGTATATAGACTATGGCAGTCAAAGTTAACATGATAATAACACATTAACACAAATTTGTTTTAACGCCACTAATTTCTTAACGCATCAACGCAACTTGAGATTTTTAGGTTGTAGTTTTAAAGATAGAGTGAAGATACTGGTATCATATTAAATTACAAAACCTAAGGAATCCATTGGTACCAACCGTGTCATAATAGCTTGTTGCGAATTAGGCTAATTAATGCTACAAAGTTCCGCTAAAGTTTGGCGAGGAAAAACTGGCATGGCCATTTTCAGAGGGGTCCCTTGACCTCTGACCTCCAGATATGTGAATGAAAATGGGTTCTATACCCACGAGTCTCCCCTTTACAGACATGCCCACTTTATGATAATCACATGCAGTTTGGGGCAAGTTATATTATATTATGTTTTGTGTTGTTAATTGATTTCCAATAATAAAAATATACATACATTTGCATATGCAGCATATTTGTCCACTCCCATGTTGATGAGAGTATTAATTACTTGACAAATCTCCCTTTAAGGTACATTTTGAACAGATAAAATATGTGTGATTAATTTGCGATTAATCATGATTAACTATGGACAGTCAGGCGATTAATCGCGGTTAAATATTTGAATCAACTGACAGACCTAGTGTAAATGTTTTGTTTTGTTTCATTTTGTTCTTATTTTATTGGTGGTTATTGGTGCCTTTTAGATATGTTTATATAATTTCATATGTACACATGTTTTTCTTTGCTGCTTGTGTGCATGTCTGTCCCTCATCTTTATTTGTCCAGCTTTGCTGTCCTATCTCCTAGCTGTTATTTCTATTTCTGTGTAAGTACATAGAGAGAGAAGGATAAAACTGGAGTCAAATTCCTTGTATGTATGTACTTTGTGCAAATAAACCTGATTCTGATTCATGGCAAAATGTGGCCTTGGAGACACCTACTGTATCAGGAACTACCACAGAAGTGGTTTCGAGTACTTCGCCAGGTGTTTATATTTCCATCGACAGATTTTGTTACCGCGATAGCGTCACAACCGTGCAAGATGCAGTCACGAAACTTTACAAGTGTGTAGCTGAGGTCAAAATGCAGGTCAAGTCCGAAGATAGGTGTGGTCCGAGCAAGTGTGCAGGAAGTAGGGGGGTATAGGAAGCAAGCCCCCAGGAAGAGCGCCGGGTTTTGAAGCAAATCTTACGTAGATGTCAAACGGTGGTCCTGCAACTTCCGTGTCATTGGGTCCAAAAATACTTTTTCCCATAGACCTAGGCCATTCAAGTGAATAGCCCTTATTTAAATCATTAGGGTAAATAAAAGTTGGAAAATGCAGTAATAGCTGAATCCAGAGTTATTTCTCTTCCTCCGTTCATGTGAATGAGACTCAGACTGAGGCTGCACCGAGGGAGTTAAAGGAAACGAAGAATGATTTCTTTATGGTGCCCAATGGACACGGAAGCTCGCCGGAAGATCTGGGTAATTTTATACGCGGAAAGTCAAGGTTTTTAGCATCATGCACCACTGAGCAACTTTCATAGGAATGAATGGGGCCCCGCTATATATTTATTTTGCACTGTGAATCCGAAGTCTAACACGTCGACTGCAAATAAAAATGTACCTAATATCTAATTGGTCGTATAACTCCGGCTTTTGGGTTGATTCATTTATTGATTGGTAACAAAGAAGGACTGTCAGCTCAGCTGCAGTTTCACAGATAGAGAAATAGTGCATTTGATTTAATTTCCAGCCAGCCCTGACCTTGGCAAACCTCACTTGGCCTCGACATGGAAAGCTGCCCAGAGCCGCTGTGGTCTCTCCAAAGTTCCAGTGGTGTGAGTGAGCACCGTTAATAGACATACCGCCCCTAACCACCGGTGGAGAAATGAACGTTTCAATTACAGTACGGTGCACTGCTAATAGCACTTGGACTGCGTGTCCAGCTGGATTCCATTTGTTGCCGCGCTGGGAGATCGCCGGCGAAGATGCCACGAGCGTCCGCGGCATTGAACGTGCCTTGGCGGGGAACGAGGAGCAGCTCAGACGGTCGGGATTCATGCTCTGATTGACAACTTGGTTTTTTTCTTCCACTTCGGGACGGCCTGTGGTCATAATGTACTCACTTTAAGCATCATGGGCCTTATGTCTGTTTTATGTCTCCCCTGGATGGGCATCCAGACTCAGAGGCTGCCATTATGATGATTACACTCATCTTATCCGCTGTACTGCAGGCCAGGATACACAGTTTATCTCCACTTAAATATCAGATGCTTAACTTTTCTTGCAGTATTATTGCAGCCACATTAAGGCAGACTGTACCTTTCTGAAGATAAATGAATAGGGAGGATGAAATGCAACAATGGTCCCCACTGAAACAAGAGCAAATTGTTGATTAAGTAATTTGGAATCGGCTAAGTTACCCATAAATTGCCCATATCACTATGCGAGTGTAATTGTGTGTAGTGTAAACTGAAGTTAGCCAAGCATTCAAAAAAATCACAGATGTCACACTTTCTCTCTTCAGTCACTTAACACACATGAGATGTTTGTTAGCTGAATGACAGCTGAGTGTGACTTCAGCTGACAAACAGTCTTCAGTGTGTCTGTGCGCCGCCATCACTCAGCTGTGTGGTATCCAGACACAACTGTTCAAACAGATACATTATTCCAAATGTCAACACACGGCCCATACACACACATACACACACTTGCTGTATGCATTACACATCTGTATACAAAACACATTCACTCAATAATACAAATGAGCTGTGTTTCTCAGCTTGTGTAACGGGGAATTGAATTGTGTATATTACAACAATGGTTATTTACACTTGGGCTGAGCAATGATTTTGTATTTTTAAAATAAGCTACAATATTTCAATGATCAAGTTACTTCACCATTATGGGTCCATAAAACCCGCAACTATCAACAATAATACTTATTATCATGATAAAATCAATGCAAATGCAGCTTTTCATAGCAGACATTTTGAGCTAAAAATAATGCATAAATGGTTCAAATAGTTAAATAAAAATAATGACTAAACAGTTAAAAGGTTAGCTAAAAGTAATGCATAATGGTTAAAATAGCTAGCTAAAAGTAATGGCTAAACGGTTAAAAGGTTAGCTAAAAGTAAAATATAAATGGTTCAAATTGGTAGCTAAAAGTAATGGCTAAACAGTTCAAGGGTACGCTAAAAGTATTGGATAAATGGTTAAAACAATTAACTAAAAGTAATAGATAGATGGTTCAAATAGTTAGCTAAAGGTAATGGCTAAAACGTTAAACGGTTAGCTAAAAGTAAAGGATGAATGGTTCAAATAGGTAGCTAAAAGTAAAGGTGTCATAGTAGGAAAAGTAATATCAGTAAGGAAAAAGCCATTAATGTTATTGATCAGTGCCACTCTAAGGATTTCCCTGTTTTATATTGATCAGTTTTACAGTAAATATACTGTAATTACTCAATGCTTGCAGTGACAGAACCCAGAATTATGTTTCCATACAACAAAACTGCATTATCACTCCAGGATTACCTTTGTTTGTAACGCATCACAAATACGTTTCTGATAATTGTCAGTGTAATGAAGAGAACGGAAGTGGATGGACGTGTCAAACAAACCGTTGTTCGCGTCCCATGTGAAATCAAAAGATTTAAATTTACGTGATGTAACATATTTAAAGATGCTAAATATGAGCTTAGGAGTAATTTCTATTGTCTCTGAATGGCTCTCAACATGGCGACAGCGAGCCGCGGCTCACAGCTAACGGTGCTAAGAGCGCTAAATAGTTCAAAATAAGTGCTGACAGCGCTAACAGGCAGGGAAGCGGAGAGTGAGTGCTACACTTCTGCGACGACGCTGTTGGTCCTAACGGCGTTATCAGCTGTAACCGCCATATGAGAGCAGTGCAGAGCGGCGGAGGTGAGCTAGCCAGTCATGCACGCTCACATGCACGAACATGCACTAAAAGCACTTGCGACCAGATTTCCCCCTCAGCTGTATTGAGTGATTTAGCATCTTTCAGCTCATTGTTCTCGTTTACCAGGCCACAACTTTCACTCTTCATCATATTGTTTTCAGCCACACCAGACGGCCAAAAAAAAATCTGTAACCGCGGGTTTAAATAAAGGGCAAATGTTGAGTATCGGAATAGTTTCTCAATCCTTTCAATTAGCTAAACTGGAACTCAAAGAAAAGGCTGTTAAAACTGAAGCGATTTTAGTACCTCTCACTCTCTCTCTCTTTCAGTTTCCCTTGTCTCCCTAAGGTGCTGCACTGACAGCTCCAGAGTCCCTGGACACTGTTGGTCCAGTGTGACACAGTGGCCTGATTCCTTCACCGTGAACGTAATGAGGTGTTCTGAGATTCTGTCCTGCAGTGCAGACGAATAGACAGACGGACAAGAAATTAGACAGAAATCCTTTTACCCGCCATGTTAAACATGCAGTTTGGTTTTGACTACTTCCTTCGACTATCTTTTCACTTCGAGTTCAGCTTAAACTTAGCCAGTGCTTGAAGTGGAAAAAAACAAGTGCCAGTTCTCCTCTTACTCACATGTTGGCGTGTGTATCGGCCGGTATCAGCAATCTCTTGTGACTTATTCCTATTTATTTATTATTTCTTTATAGGTCCCATATTGTAAAAAGTGAGATTTTCATGGCTTTATATTATAAAGCAGGTTTAAGTGATATATAAATACTGTGAAAGTATCAAAACACTCAATCCACAAATAAAGACACATAGCCCGTATTCAGAAACTGTGCATTTGAAACAAGCCGTTAGGATTTCTGTACATTTGTGATGTCACAAATCTACAATATTTATACAATTTCACAGTTTTAAACGTAAACATTCTAAATGTGTCCCAGTTTATTTCTGGTTGCAGTGTATGTGAATGACATCAGCTGACAGGAAGTAAACATGGCCCCAAGCTGTTTCCTAGCAACGCAACTCCGTTGCCATTCTGTTGAAATGCACTAAAACGGAGCGTTTCTGATAGAGTGTGAATACAGGTATATTCAGACAGACGGTATGAGGAAAATAATGTGTTGTTAGAACAATAAAGCATGTAAACATGTTTTAGTAGAAACCCCAATATACAAACACGAACCTGATGATGAGCATGATATGTCCCCTTTAAGCATGTTATACTGTGTTAGTAATAAGCTGTGATTTTATTGCTATATTATTATACTTAGGCTATGCATCTTCTATAGTAGGCCTATAATACTCCAATTATATTGCAACTGGAACATTATAGGGTTAAGGTGCTGTGTTTAGTGTTAATAGTTAAAGTGCTTTCCTGTGTTATTTGTAGCCTATGGTCAGGTATCATTCAGGTTTTAGGAGCAGTGTCCCAGTCAGGATGCTCCTACATATTATACAGCAGGATAAAGAGACACATTCTGAATCTATACAGTCAATAAAAGATACCAGGAGATATTGGGTTTGGGGTCCTCCTTCAAGAAAATTTGAAGGTTTTTGATTTAAAACTATATGAAATTTTACATCATTTTAGACCATTATTATCACTAGTTAAATGATTATTTTATTATTTACACATGTCACAGCCTTCGACTGAACATTTAATTCTTCTGGAAATGTTTGTCCTAAAAGAGCAGATTCAGAAAACTTTACATTAACTGTATTTGTTCACAAATTTAAAAAAGTTATCACGAACAGTTTGCTAATTATTTTACAAAAAGGACATGAACATTGTATTGATAAATTACAGCTCACCCCCCCCTTCCCCTGTGCCATGCGTTGGCTCATCCAGATTCTAGTTTTTAATGTTCATACAGCTTATGAGGCGCAGCACAAATACGCTGCCGCTGCGCCGTTATGAATCACCATTATGAATATCCCAGAGAACCTGATATGGAGAGGGCAGAAAAGAGTACCGGCAGCTTGTGAGAAGTGCCGGTACTCAAGAAAAAGTCACAGTACGCCAAGGAGTAAAATGTAGAAGTGCGTACCAGCCCACTTCGAGCACTGAACTTAGCAGTAAAGCACAACAAGTTTAATGATACACTTTCAAATTCTATTTTAAAACATTTAAAGGTCCCACATCGTGCTCATTTTCAGGTTCATATTTGTATTTTATGTTTCTACTAGAACATGTTTACATGCTGTAATGTTCAATAAACATATTATTTTCCTCGTACTGTCTGTCTGAACATACCTGTATTTGCCCTCTGTCTGAAACGCTCCATTTTAGTGCATTTCAATGGAATTGCAACGGAATTGCGTTGCTAGGCAACAGCTTTGGTCCATGTTTACTTCCTGTCAGCTGATGTCATTAATATACACTGCAACAGGAAATAAACCGGGACACATTTAGAATGTTTATGTTTAAAACCGTGTAATGGTCTAAATATTGTATATTTGTGACATCACAAATGGACAGAAATCCTAACGGCTTGTTTCAAAAGCGCAATTCCTGTATACGGGCTGTGTGTATTTCTCCGTATGTTGAGCGTTTTGATACTTTCACAGTATTTATATAGCACTTAAACCTGCTTTATATTATAAAAGACCTGAAAATCTAACTTTTTACAATATAGGGACCTTTGAAATAAAGTCACTCATTTTGTTTTAGCCTTGTGGCTTTGCATTTAAATTATATAGGTGGGTCTGTTGATTGCATCATCTAGGAGCTCATGGTCAAATCAACTACTAATCTCACAACACACATTTTGTGTCACATTTTCACATCGCAGGGTTGGTTTATGTCTTTAAGTCCCTTCTTGACAACCTTCACACATTAAGACGTTCATGGTTAATGTTTGCAGCTCTGCACCATCCATGAGTTCTCTATTTCATTTAGCAGGACCGTGTCAATGTGAGCGTGTGCACTCGCATACACAAGTTTATATTAGCAGAGACCTTGCGGTTTGTTGAGTGAGGGTAAAAAAAAACCCAATTTCTTTCCACAGGCAGCGTGATTATTTTTACTTTTTTCTGAGAACTCTTTTGGACGTTGAAAGACCCCTCCCCTCACCTCCGCGGTCCCTCCTCCACCTTCTGCTCCTCGAGTAGTGAGTTACCCTCGTGTCGATGATGGCGCTTGGGGCAAAAAAAAAAGAGAAGAAAATGGGGAGGGGATAGGAGGGAGAGCCAGGGAGAGGGTGGGAAGGGAAACAGAGCTGATTATCCAAATACAGTCATTAAAGGGGAAATGTGTTTTTCAAGCTGTCAAGATGATTAATGGGTGAGAGCAAATCCTCACAAATGCTCTTGTTTAGTCTAACTGGCAGACACGATCCTGCCCATTGATTTATGGCAGGCCTGCTGTGTGAGACCATAGTGAGGTTAGAGGGTGTGTGTTTGTGTGTGTGTGCGTAAAGGGGGTGTGTGAGAGTTTGTGCGTGCGTGTTCACTGTGGGTTTGTGTGCACATGTGTGCATATGTGTGGCGGCGTGTTCGTCCACATGACCGGAGGAGCTGAGGAGGGATCAGGCAACAGAGGAGAGCAGTGAGTAAATTCCCCTCATCGGCTTTCACCCCCTGCTCTGACAAATCAGCTACACAAACTCGAGAAGGTTAGCTGAGCCCTTTTTTTTTTTTTTTTTTACTTTATGGCTCCATGATTGAACATCAACAACAGGATCGATGTTACATCCAGAATGAATCAAACAGCTGTCCAGAGGTACTTACGCTTTCATCTGTCACTTGCCAATATCCTTCCTCACAGCTGAGATTGGAACAGAATAAGCAATATTTCTCTCATTGCTCAACTGTAACTGATGTTTATCTAGCCTTGTGGTGTAGATATCATTACCTACAGTAACAGCACCTCTTTGTAGGGCAAGGCAATAGTCAGTTATAATTTAATAAACAAGCACGGTGTCATGACATGTTTTTAATTTGGCAAATACATTCTTGCCGAGAGGTAGATGAGAAGATTTGATATTACTCTCGTTCTGAATCTGTTTGCTATGAATATGCAGCTGCAGATAGCAGCCGGTTAGCTTTGCTTAGCGTAAAGACTCTCGTAAAAAAGGTCAATTTTATTTAAGTTTGTGCAAGTGAAGGGACCTTTATTGAGGTTAGAGTGAATATGTTTGGTTTTCATTAACGAACGGGAACTTTCACAGAAATGAAAACTCTGCTCGGTCTAAAATATAAGCTGGAAAATACGCCCATAATGTTAAATCCGTGGTGCTATTTCTGTATCAAACTACTGCCTGTTCCTTTTGAGGTGGGAAAAGTTTGCACACATGGAGCAATTTTTAATGCAAAGAGTTATATGAGAAGACTGATACCAATCTCATATCTGTCCGGTAAATATGAAGCGCAAATAGTTATCTTAGCTTAGCACAAAGCCTGGAAACAGGGGGAAACAGTTAGCATGGCTCAGTACATTAACATTCACCCACCAGCACCTCTAAAGCTTACTCATTAATAACTGTATATAAGAAGTGGACGTAGTCACCGCTTGACGTCTCTCATTGGTTTGTGGACTGCTGTTTTGAAGCTTCGAGTTCAGCATTTTGGCCATTGCCATTTTGTTATTTGGCCAAAGAACGTATATTTCCAAGAAGTAAAATTTAATTTTTTGTTCCATTACAACGTCAGCACCGTGCAGCAGAGCTACTCTTCCGCCATTTTGGACTGAAAACGACTACCGGACACCAGTAAAACATCCACCTAAAAAGTGCCGTACAAAAGTAAAACAAAATGATATCTATTCTGTTGTCATATTCTACTGAAATGGCCTGTGTTGAATAATAAAATATTATATACATAATAAGCATTTTCAGTCCAAAATGGCGGCAGCAGCTGTTGTCAAAAAAACACAGGAGTTTTGTCTCTTTGCTTCTTTTCTCTTTGATTTAGCCGTCGCCATCTTGTTTCAACTTTCATTCAACTTATATAGCGCTTTTAAAGAACTCAAAGACGCTTTACACTATCGGGGGGAAAACGGTGTGAGACAAACGACATACACAGGCGCACTCTCATACAAACACACGGACAATGGGTAAGGGGAGAGGGGGGGGGCTATGAGTAGGCAGAGGAGAAAAGATGGGTCTTGAGGCGGGAAGTGACACGAGAGGGTGAAGCTAAGTACATCAAACGCTGAATAAGCAATTTTTAGAAGAACAAAATGTTACAATTAACTTTGATAAACTGAAAACACACTGTGAAAGGGTTAAAGTTGTAAGACGAAAACACGGATAACACCCAGACTGGACAATGCCGAGCTAGCGACCTGTCAATCACAAGATAACCACACCCTAAAGCTTCCCCTGCTTTATGGTCTGTTTGACTCTTAATGGGACCATAATTTACTAAATGAACATCATGCTGTATTGAAGAGGACTTGAAAAAAGCAATTGAGACCATAAACTCATGTTTACAATGTTTACTGAGGTAATGAATCAAGTGAGAAGTAGGCTCATTTTCAGAGGAGTCGCCCCCTGTTGGCTATTAGAAAGAATGCAAGTTTAAAGCACTTACGTTTTGGCTTCACTTTTCAGACCCGAAGGTTGCCTACTGTTAATAACATGTTATATTTGGAGTCTCCACTGATGGCGATGACAGAACTTCAAGAAGTCACAGCTAACAGCCAAGAAATAGTCTGCCACATAACCACCCGTAAAACCACAACTTGATGGTTTTATACTTTGGTTTATATAACGGGATATAAGGTGTTGATTAGTGAGATTTAGAGGTCCCCGTAGTTGTATTTGTCGAACAATTCCTTTAAATCGCAAATGACTTGCTCTATTTGTGCACAGAGAGGAACTTTTCTTACTTTGAAAGATATAGGCAGTTTGATATAGAAATAGCACAGCAGGTGTAGTTTAGCTCATATGAGTACATTTTAGGATAAAGTAAAATAAAGTATTCATTTCTGTGGAATTTCCTGTGCATGAATGACAACCAAAACCATTCCTTCTAACTGTAACAAAAGTTCCTTGACTTGCCCAAACCTGTTAGCCCTGTCACCCTGACGAACAGGTGAAAATGACGTGTCTAATTGCTTCTGTTGTTACGTAGGTACATAGTGTTCATTTGACTCATGTCCAAAATATAATATATGTTCTGTTTCAGAGGGAATACTCTGTTGCAGTATGTTGGTGCTTTTTCTTGTCCACAGTCTTGTCGTGTACTGGAAGGTTTCCAAGATTTCTACTCTTAGATGATGTATTGCATTCTGTATACGGCTCACAGTAATATATACAGTATATATACACTGTATATACACATATGTACGTGTGTTTTGACACTGTATCAGCCATTGACATAACATCATAGTGATAAAACCTCGCTATAAACTTTCTGGGGAGAAAAGATCGATGACATTAATGACTCATTTTTCACCATAAAATCAGTTTTCTAGGAATTGATAAATGCAATTTCTAGGAAAACTCTAGGAAAATCACTGAAAAAGAGACAGAAACTAAAACTTTCTCAACAAAAGAAATCAAGGAAAAACACAAACACAGAAGGTCTCCCTCTCTGTCTGATAGGAGAACTCTGAGAACTGAAGAACAACGAGCACAAGAGAAGAAATAAAAACATTACTGTGAATTCATTATCCTGGTATCTGAAATGAGCTGGTGTTACTTTTCATTACCAAATTCTGTATAGGAATTGTGTAGTATGCATATTTAATAAATTGTAATGGATAGCTGCACTTTTACAAAAGCCATATGTTCTGTTTTTTCATGTTGTTTTCCTTCCTGTAACTTCTTGCTATTTGCTGCTGCAACAATCCAGATTCTCCACAGCCATAACTGAAGTTTCATCTTATTGTATCTGAATAAATTGCCCCTTCAAGGGATTTTAAAACAAACTCCATGAATTTATTGCAAATCCTTATTGGACCTGCTCTGATGGAAAGTCCCGGTGCGCTCGTCCCCAGAAGGCAAATACGTCACCGTGGAGCGGTCCGGTCCAGCTCTCCAGGCTGGTCCAGATGGATGGCTAGCAGCTGTTGGCCCTTCAACCTCTTCCCTCAGCACAACCATTAGGCCTATCTGTCTGCAATTTCCTCATTCTTCCTCAGTTCCCTCTGAAGTCCACTCTGATCGCTTTCCCACACCCCCACAGCTCAGCAGCACACCACACTGTACGTACAGTGCAGCGTCGTTTGGCCTGAGCGGACCCGAGCACATTCACAGCACCAATTACCCTGTCCACCCACACATGTATGCACACACAGGCATGCATGCTCATAATCACACACACACATCCCCTAATAAATTTCACCATGAGAAAAAGCAGGCATGAGGAAGATGTTAACAGGAGATTTCTGCAACCAGGGGGAAGATTAATGTAGCGCCGCAGAGAGAGGCCAGTTGTGTAACTTTGTGCCGGGACCTCCTCTGGGACTCTGCAGCACAGTGAAGAGCACGACATCCTAAACTCTCAAACGGGTTTGGTAACAGATGATACCGAGAAAAGAAGACAAGAGGAGAGGGGAATGAGAGTGGGCGTCCAAACCTTTAAAGTTAAATCATGACTTATTGCTGTCATGACTTTATTGTGTTGGGTGCAACTGACTGGATGCATTTCTCACTTTATTTTAAAGGTGCTAAATGCGAGATTTCTATTGCCTCTGCACGGCTCTCAACATGGCGACAGCCGAGCTGGCGGCTCGTAGGGAACGATGCTAACAGCACTATCAGTGAAAACAACGCAACCTTGCTGACAGAGCAACCTGTTAACCAGTGTTAACCTGGAGGGGGGGGGGGGACCGGAGGGTGGACGCTACCCTTCCGCAATGGCAGACGGAGAATGCGGGACGTTTTTTCCGGGAAATTCCAACGGATGTGATGTCATGCGCAGTCAATTTTATTTGCAGCTCCGCTACAGAGCTAACAGTGTGCAACCATAGCTAACATTCGGTTAGAAATGGAGTCCGCTAACGCCACCAAACGACCAGCCTCCCACCAAAACTCAGACTCCAACACTCCAAACTCCACGGAAGCATAAAAAAAAACAAAGTTATATCTAGTGAAGCCCGTCTTGCAAAACAGGAATGTGACCGATGTCGGGGAAAAATTAGGATCAACATCGGCCAGATTCATCGAGGGACCCTCGTTCTCGACCGTTCTCATCGACTAGAGCAGGCAGCAGTTTTCAGCAAAAAAGTTCTAAAAACCCATCACCTGCTCAGCAACAAACAGCAGACAGACAGACAAAGCAGCTAAAAAGCCAGATATTTCCCTCAGGAGTTGGTGGAGACCAAAGCAGAGCTACAAGAAGAGTGAATATTGGACTTAAATGCGTCAAGTTAGCCAAACATGACTCTAAATTAATGCTGATGTTGCTCTGTGTCTGCTGGACGTCTGCAGAACTGGTTGCTGACAAGTTTGTCATTTCAACTAATGATATGTCAGTGTTGTTTTCACAACTTGTTTCTGCTGCCCTCAAGTGACCAAAAAATCAGTGATTGAAACATATTGGTATACAATGCTGTATTTGGTGACTTATTAGCAATACACCTTAGCTTACATTGGACTCACTAAAGCATTTACCTGCCAGCTCTTTTTGGGGCCAACAAAATAGTTTTGTGCCATTCAGACTTACGACTAAGAAAGTTCTTTCATATTTCTGTTTTTTTTAGACATTTTGAAGACCGACACATACGCGAGAGGGTTGCAAGGTGCAGAAGTCCCTTGAGAGCAGAGCAATTTTTTTACCAAATCCTGGTGTCAACAAATATTTTGCAAAAATCAGAACTTAGCTTTTGGCAGCATTTAGTGAACTGAAACACAAGTGAAACCAAACATTGCTGCACGTAAGCCTTGTTTAAAGGTCCCATATTATGCTCATTTTCAGGTTAATACTTGTATTTTGTGTTTCTACTAGAACATGTTTACATGTTGTAATGTTTAAAAAAAACAACTTTATTTTTCTGATACTGTCTGCCTGAATATACTTGTATTCACCCTCTGTCTGAAACGCTCCGTTTTAGTGCATTTCAACGAACTGCAACGGAATTGCGTTGCTAGGCAGCAGCTTGGGTCCATGTTTACTTCCTGTCAGCTGATCTTATTCACATATACTGCAAAAGGAAATAAACTGGGACACATTTAGAATTGTTTATGTTTAAAACCGTGCAATGGTCTAAATATTGTATATTTGTGACATCACAAATGGACAGAAAATGGCTTGTTTCAAAGCACAATTTCTGAATACGGGCTGTGTGTATTTCTCTGTATATTGAGCGTTTTGATGGTTTAATAGTATTTATAAAGCACTTAAACCTGCTTTATAATATAAAAGACATGAAAATCTCATTTTTCACAATATGGGACCTTTAAGGTAGAGCATTTAAGTGCAAAATCCAACCTGAGCTGACCCCGAGTCTGTGAGGTCCAGCTGAATCCTGTTGGGTTTGAGTAAGAGTATGCAGCTCTGGAACGGGGGAGGAGTGTGGGAGCTGGAAAAGGTGGAGTCCATCCAAATGTGAGGCATGTAGTCCAGCTGTGAGCTCATTCTCTGTGTATGTACACACTGTATATATTCACTTACTGTGTATACATGTTAAGTTGGGTTTATTCCAGCGGCAAGCTCAGCACCACGCCTATAGCTACATGTGTGTATGTAGAAATATATATGTGTGTGTGTGTGTGTGTGTGTGTGTGTGTGTGTGTTCATGTGTCACCGACCAATGATTAATGACCCTGCTTTCTTCAACTTCCTTCCTCTCTAGTCGTGTCACACACATCATCACGCGTCACCATAATAGAGGCCGGCAGACGGCTGCAGCAGCTCCTGCTCGGCCTCATGGACACAAACAGACCATAACATCCTCCACATGCAAATACACCCATACGTTTACATTCGAAGCTGCTCTGGGAGACTTTGCATGTCAGTAGCCCGATAATGTGACAATGTAAACTGTGTCCCTGTACTCTGACCTCAAGTGGAGGTCAGCTTTATGATGTCTGTTTTAAGACACCTTTTTATGTTAAAGCTAGGGTAGGCATGTTGGAGCAAATATGATTTAAAAATAAAGTTATTTTTATAAAATGGTCGCTTTATCGTGACAGTAGTGAACAACCAATCAGAACCGAGCTGGAGCCTTGCCGGTCAAACTAGATCAAATAGGAATCAATATTCTGTTCCTGTAATGCCTATTTCTTGCATAAAATGTTTTCAGAAACACCTTGTAGTGTACCGTTTAGCTGTAAAATGAGAAAGTTTGTGACCCGGCCGCCATGTTGAGATCAGTTGAGGAAATACCAAGCACCGCCCACCAGCCGGAGCAAACTTTTTCATCGATCGATGCGTCGGTCGCACCGACTCCGACTCCGTGAAGAGGACTTCCTATGTAGCTATGCAGGGCTCATTCTAAGATAACGAAAACACAACAGTTCTTTGTTTCAGGTTATTATATACTAATGAAAACATAGTTATGAATATTATATTCCATTTGTGCTACACACTGGTCCTTTAACAACAAAGAACAACATAGATTGCACTAGACAATATGTAGGCTAACAACATATCCCTGCTACGGCCACGTATGCTTATCGAGAGGCCAAGAATAGGGATAAAGAACAAACTACCCATGCACACACAGACCCGGTGAACACATCTCATCCATCAAAGAATCACAGACTTTTCCAAACCGGTCCTGTCAAACACACTTATGTACAGTATGGAACGCCAAAAGAAAAAGTGCTGCTAAAGGCAAGTGTGTGTTGGTGTGAGCATTCGTCTCCTGGACTGTGTGCTGACATGCTGCAATGTGCTGTAAGTGTGTGTGTGTGTGAGAGAGGGAGAGAGAGAGAGAGAGAGAAAGAAAGGGCTGTCAAAGAAAGAGAGAGGGAAATGGGAGATAAAGGAAGAAAAAAAAGAATGAGCAGTGGAAAAAAGTGGGAGAGAAGAGAAAAGAAAAGGGAACAGCGGAGAGACAGAGAGCGAGCGAGTCTTGCATGTGTGTTGGTTCCCAGCCCTGTCAGGGCCCTGTCAGCCTGTGATTTATGGCACCGAGACTGGGAGCAGTCTTCGCTGCCAGCTCAGTATTGTTACAACTGACAGCTAATGAGGCCGGACGGGCTTTCAAGCACAGCACTTAACAGAGGCCTCCATCTTCACGAGTCACGAGCTCTCCTCTTTCTTCTCTCCCCTCTCTTTCCCTCTCCCATTTATTTCTTCTTCCAGGGTGGCAGCAGTGTGGCGAGCTACCTCGAGGTTTCTGGGGGTGCGGGGAGAAAATAAGGCAGGCCGACAGAGATATATGGGCGACACTCTGTTACTGCAGCACTTCCACTCTCCTCCTCCTCCTCCTCCTCCTGCATGCTATTAAGCCAGAGGCTCAGCTCATATAAATGAGGGAGAGAGGGTGAAATACACAAAGGGAGAGATCCAGCCTCTACGTCTCTTCTCAAACCCAAATATTCCACTCTTTCTACAATTATCCTGTCATGTTTTTCAAAGCCCGGAGTCACACGTCTTCTCAGTCTATCTGTGATTATGTGAGTGTGATCTGTGTGAAGGCACCTGAACTTTATAGCCTTAGCTGCGGTGTATTTTACCTTCGACACCCCTGGCCCGGACCGCTTGGACCCCGTTCTATAATCACTACCAGAGTCTCTGGCAGAGCTGCCCTCCCTCCCCTCTACCTCCTCCCACGGCCCCTGGTTTCTTGTCAGTCGTGATTAATGGCACTAGGGCCCCGGCGCGGCTTACGCTGCCAGTTCCAGCGATGTTCCCTTGATACTTAATGAACTCTGACAAACTTCTTTTCCCTTGCTCTGTTGTTCCCTTTCCCCTCCGCCACCCCGCCCCTCCCTGTTTAAAATGCACGGCACAGAGCTGCCACTGCAGCACCTAGGGGTTAGCTCTGGTCCTTTGTAAATTTCTCAAGAGGCCAACGTCTAAAAATAAAAGCACCACAGCTACTTTAGTGTCGAGACCCTTAGTTGTGTGTCACTTCCAGTGGCTTATTGCAGATTGAAGATGAAATAAATTGACTTTTTTGAGTTTGAGTTTTTCAGTGATTGCCCTTTTTAAAAGGCAGATTGTAGCCTAATTTCCTTTAACAAATGTCTAACTTTCTGTTTGTTGCTTCGGCTAACAGCCAATCGTATCCACTGCAAATTAATGAAATAAACATCTGCTGCAAGAAAACAGCGTAAATCTCCCCAAAATGTTAAAATCATGGCAGGCCGAGGTAGTAGAAGGATAATGCAGCCTTTTCTCCAGTTTTCCTGATGGAAATGAAGCAGTGCATCTTAGTTGGTCTGTGTCGCCATCTGCTGTCCACATTAGGAAAGTGGGTGAAACACCTTTCTCATCAGCATTAACATCTTTTCTGAAAGAAATTAATAACATGAGGGTCAAGAACATGCATTATACTTTATTATACAACAAAAATTACACCAATCACAATGAAATTAACAAGTGGAAATGATTAAATTAAGTAGTGATCAAACTGAGATCACAGTGTTTAGTGTTGGATCTTACAACACTAAACAGTTGGCAGGTGTCGTCAATATTCACAGATAGGTGAAACATAATGTTTCGTATTTATAATACCTGAAGTAGAAGCTGTTGATAAAAATTATAGTATTATTATATTATACTTTTAGCAGTATGGAAATGTTAATGCCACTATAATGGACAGAAGACACTATGATAAGTTGTTCTGATTCAAGTTCAAGCGTCTTGAAATAACTTCTGTTGTGATTTGATGCTATATAAAAATGTATTGAATTGAATTGAATTGAAGTTCAGCAATAAAAAGTATATAGAATTACTTCCATGTCAAACAAGGCTGGACATGCTGTGAAATACCAGTCAAGCAAATGCCATGGAGGCTCATTAACCCGCTGAGACCCACAATAGACACGTTTTTGTCTTTTTTAGGGGGGTACAGGGAGTCTTTATGTGGAGATAGCAGGTCAGCAGTAGATGTCACATAGAAGTGATGTACATCATCTGAATGCTGGGAAGATTAATTTGAGATGCAGCTTAGCACTGTGTTATCAAGATGTTCTAGTAATAAATCAGAAATAAATATGAATTAATTAATTAATTAAGATAAATTGTGAAAGTGTATGAGGGCTTGGAACATGATGATAGAAGTATATAATGGCCATCCCCATGCTCTATTATGTCTCATAAGTTGTTGCAGCAATTTTTGGTTTGATGCAGTTTGTTACACAGATTTGGTGCTAAATGTAACCATTTTTACCACTCAAAAATTGATAAAAAATTATCAATAGTCCCTCCAAAATACCACATTAAGACACAAAGACCTTGAGGAACACCATAGAAAAAGTCGTGCTGTGATTTAGGATCAAAAACTTTTGACATTTGGAGTTTGTCTGCAAGAATTGCAGTTTATTCGGCGATTTGATGGCGAGTACTTCTGTCGTGTGAACTGCTCAGAAACCCCCTTATTGTCAATCTAGCTAGGAAAGCCATCCATCCTCGGAATGCTCTAGGTCTCTAGTTTGTGGTTGTAAAGTTTCATGAGGCTGTGATTATCCTAGAGGTCACCACAGGTCATTTTATACAGTGAAATTTTAAAAAATGGAGTCACTACAATGAAATGTCTACTATGGGGACTAACATCATCACACATGAATACAATTGGTCTCATTGGATCCACAAGAGTCTCAGCTTTATAGTGATACCCAATTTAAGTAATTCCATTTACGGTCCCCAGTATGCAGACATATTCAAACACACCATTTTCAGAATAGGCCAAAATAACACATTTATACTGCATGCCCCAAACTGCATGTGATTATCATAAAATGGGCATGTGTGTAAAGGGGAGACTCGTGGGTACCCATAGAACCCATTTTCATTCACGTATCTTGAGGTCAGAGGTCAAGGGACCCCTTGCAAATGGCCATGACAGTTTTTCCTTGCTAAAATTTAGCCTGACTTTGGAGCATTATTTAGCCCCCTTCCTGACAGTATGACAATGTTGGTACCAATGGCTTATCAGGTTTTCTGGTTTCAAATGATATTTTCACTCTGGCTGTAAAACTGAAACTACCATAGCCTCTGAAAGACAGTAAAGTCCGTCGAGATTACACGCGACCCCGCAGATCTCAGGGGGTTAAGTATTGATCACACTAAGATCACAGTGTTTAGTGTTGGATCTTAGAACACTAACAAGCAGGAGTCATCAGTATTCACAGATAGGTGAAACCCAGTGAATCACGGTCTAGTTTTGTATTCTTAACATCTGTAGCTGGAAGTTGTTGATACAAATTTGTGTACACATTATGGACATTTTAATGCCACTATAATAGACAGGAGACGCTATGGTAAGTTGTTGTGATTCAAGTTCAGCAATAAAAGGTATAGAATTACTTCCATGTCAAGCAAGGCTGGACATGCTGTAGTGAAATACCAACGGAGGCTCATTAACAAGAGACTTTCAGCTCAGGTTTTGTGGGTTCCAGCTCATAAACTCATGAGGAAACTGAGGTTGATAGTAGAAGAAACCTAATAACAACAACAACAAACATCTGCAACAAAAAAAACTAGTTTCAAGGAGTGGTGAGAAAACCAGGAAGACATGAATGCCACATTTCAGGGATGCTATTGGGTGACATAACTAAACCACAGAGTGTGTGAGTGGTTTTTTTTCATCATTATTTCTGGGGACTTTTATGCCTTTATTGGATAGCAGCAGAGAGATGTGGGAGAGAGCGGTGCAAAAAAAAGATCTCCCGCTGGACTTGAAGCAGGGACAGTGTTCTTCATCGTCATCCTCTTTAACCCCTTAGCCACAGGGATGCCTTAGAGTGTGTATTCTCAACCTTGTTGAACAAAGTATGTTATGTTCTTTTTTATGGGAAGAACAAAAACAGTGCATGTTGCTTCCATTATGACAGACAATAAATGGAATACTTCACACTTGGTGTTCCTGTTGGTCTCTGTCCTCCTAACCAGCTGTTTTGCAGTACAGTTCTGTCAACAAAAAGGCCCAATCCAGCCTGGGGCTCATCATGGAAATCAAGCAGTGCATTTCTGTGTGGAGTTTGCACATTTGTCTTGAGTTTCATGTTTCTGTGGGTTTCCTCTGAATACTCTGGTTTCTTCCCACACTCCAGAGACATACAGGCAGTGTGAACTGCGAAATCTAAATTGTCCATCCTGTTTTGCAAGTACTGTAAATAGTTTATTTAATTTCAAATAAACACGTCGATCATATTTGCCTCGGTTTTACTGAAGCAGGCCAGACGGCTGCTCAAGCCACTGTGGCCAAAAGGGGGCCCAAACGTAATCGTGTGTGTCTATGTATGCCAACGACAAATTCACATAATTAATTTGATTAATAAATTAGCAAAATATTGTGATATGGCTTAAAAAACTACCCTCTTTTTACACTTTTAAAGATACTGATTTTAAAACATATTTGACTACGATTGAAAACTTAAAACTCAAAAATTCTAAATTGGCAAAAACTATAAGATTATGTAGACATTTCAAATTTATTTTAATTGTCTGACAGACCCTGATTGTTTTTTTTTTATTATTAATCTTCCTTTCCTTTTCTTACATTTTATTAGTTGTGCAATTTAGTTTATTTTCATATTATTTTTATGCTGTGAAATATATATATATTGATATGTAATGAAAAAGCTGAACATGTTTATAACTACTGTACTAGATTTTCTAAATAATGTATTGAAAATAATGTATGCAGACAACAGAAGCTGTTAGTGGAGTGCCCACGAGGGGCGCTAATGCGACAAGTGGACGCCAAAAAGCCAAACTGAAGAATACGCAGAAGCGGAAGTAGCAGGTGCCTTGTGCTGCCTGCTTCTGATCTGTTGCTATAGAGTCTTCAGAGTCTTCACGGGTTAATCTACAGGTAAGACCTTCAGAGCAACAAGGACATTGTGTCACCGTCTATGTAAACAAGCGCTCTGTATCGCCCGTCTCATTTAATGTGACGGTTGCACGGCAAAGGGAGATAAACGGTGCTGGTATTGTTTGGCTAACTTGCAGCGTTAGCAGAGGTGAATCAATATGAGTCGCTGTGCTGCTCTGACGGGAACAGTGAAGTGTTGCTATCGTTACGGTGTGACATCCAGGGGACTGATGGTGTCGGTAAACGGGTCCGCTGTTGGAGAAGACTGGTCTTACTTAGGCAGCAATAATATACATTATGCTATCATAGCTAACGTTAGCTCAGGAGCCATCGAAACCAAACTAGGTTCACATATATGGCTATTTAAAGTTGTCTGTTTAATAAATCATACATATCTGTCATAACTTGATTACTTAACGACTGTATACAGATCTTTAGATTCACCCCTGTCATTCGGCATACGTGTGTATGTACGTCTGTACCCAACATGATATGTGTTTTGATGATGTGTTAATGTTGAACTTTGACCTGCTGTAGGCTGCGGTCGTTTCCGTGAAGCACAGGAAACTGAGTCCGTCACTTTACGAAAACATGAGATTTCATTCTGACCGGTTCTGTTGGTCGATGATTTAGTTTTATTCTGAAACTGCCATATGAAGCTTTCTATTTATACCAGATTTTAAACACTGTTCTGATTCAACACGATATCGTTTCCACATTTGAGTGTTCACTTCTTTCCCTTCTGTCTATTCAGGATGTCAGTAGAGCTATACATGCTGCACACTATCTAACGTGTTATTGTCAGGGCATACATTTATTGTTGCAAGTAAGTTGATTATAAGTTGTTTGTTTCCATTCAAATTTAGAATCACTTCCCAGCAGACCAGCATCAAAACAAATAGTTGCAGACCAGTGTGTTACAAAGAAGGAAAGCGAAAACTAGACTTCTGCTCATCCTCATGGCTCTGTTTTCAGGCTTTTGAAAATCTAGCCTGTGACGGGAGACTTTAACCAATCACAGGTCATTTCAGAGAGAGAGCGTTCCTATTGGCTGTTCATTCAACAGAGGCAGCTGTCAATCACTTGCAAACTCCTATTCAACAGTCAAACTACGCAGCGCTGATCAAATATGAATCAATATTCTGTTACTGTAATGCCTATGTCTTGCGTAAAATGTTTTCAGAAACATCTTGTAGTGTACTGTTTAGCTTTAAAATGAGAAAGTTTGTGACGCGGCTGATGGGCGGTGATTAGTATTTGCTCAACTGATCTCAACATGGCTGCAGGGTCACAAACTCTCTCTGTGAAATCGTTCAGATGCCATTAGGAGCACCGGAGGACACGGATGCACATGTTTTTTTTTCAGATTACCTGTCATGCACTACTGTCACGATATATTTTATAAAAAATAACGTTTTTTAAATCATATTTACCTGAATTCTGCCCACTGCTGCTTAAGTTGGCTGCTTTATGTTCCAAAATGCAAATATTGCTTTTTGTTGGTGTTTGTAATATGTCTGTTCAGAACATGTTAGTTTATGTCAGTAATTGTGATTTTTGTGCTGGCCTATAGTTTTAACCATCAGTGAAGAAGGTGTTACAGTATATTTAATTGGATCTAACATACAACTATCTTATAAACATTGTTGTATAAACAGTGTGATTCTGAGACAGGTCCAGTGTTGAACCAGCAGGGGCACCAGATTGTATCTCTGCAAATCCTTAACTAAGACAGCACCTCATCCCGCTCATCGGCTTAAACTACCTCAAGTAAACGTTATCATACATGTGTGAATGTTGATACTGTTGAAGATGGTACTGGCAGATTCATCTCATGTGTGAAGAGAGGTTACAATGTTTTCGCACTTTAGCCTCAATCCTCTTAAAGTGTGACAAGGTCACTGAGTACCAGCCGATGCCTGGCTAAGCCTGAGCTGAGAGGAGATAACCCAGTGAGCAGGAAGCCAATTCCAATGTGTTACTACAGTACGAGACAAGCCACTGACTGGGTAGATAGAAAGAATCTATTAGTACTTGTAGTTGGGAGCATTTGATTGCAATTAAGGCAGGACTTTGTGTAAACACCAAACGAGAAACTCTGTTCCCATCTGCTCATTTTCCCATGCTGTCTTCTTTGTCTGCTTGCCAGGATGGCACAGTGGGGTGCCATATTCTCAATAATCGCTGCCCTCGGTGGAGCAGCGCTCTTAGCCTCCGTGCACAAGATTGACGAGGGACACACTGGAGTTTACTACAGGTGAGACTGCAGCACATGTTGTTTTTTTATTTTATGCCTGAAACATTAGTGTTAAAGTGCTCTGTTGTGAAACTGAGTCTATAAAAAAGGGTTAGCATCTGCTTCAAAGGTGTTCGCCATGAGCAACTTAACTGTTAAACAGCGACTACCATAAATACCTGAGCATTAACATTGCCAAAAAAGCCAGCGGTGGTTCTGTGTCTTCTTAGGGTAGAGTATTTAAGGTCTTATTACTTGCACAGACATGTAATAAATATCAGAGTTTTCATAACAAACAAGATACGATCAGCTATCGCCTTTCAGTGGAATGCTTTAAACAAATGATAAGGTGCCATTAAGACTGTGGTCTCTTGTGAGTCATAATGGCGACATCCAAGAATAAAGACTGATTCTTTATCAAGAAGTTCCTCTGGGAAAATAAATTTATCTTTAACCCCGAGTATGTGGGCAGTAAAGAAGGAATATCTGTACATGCCGTCAGCAGTAGCGTAAAGGACAATGAAAGCCCCTGAGTCCTGACAGCTAACGTTGTCTAAAATACCATAACTGCTCCTCTTCTCTCCTAAATAAAGGCTCAGGCGAAGATTTAACAGATTTTGGCAAAGGCCCGAGTCTTTAATAGATAGAAGCTAAAATTCCCCCAGGAGTTTAATTCTAAGATATAACTATCAACAGTGTGTGTGTGTATGTGTGTATGTGTGTGTGTGTGTGTGTGTGTGTGTGTGTGTGTGTGTGTGTGTGTGTGTGTGTGTGTGTGTGTGCCACAGGGGAGGGGCTCTCCTGACCACCACCAGCGGCCCTGGTTTCCATCTTATGCTTCCATTTATCACCACCTACAAACCAGTTCAGGTGAGTCAAGTGAAGTCATTTTTTTTTTATAGCCTAAAATCATAGAATGTATGTAGACACATGAGGATGTATGTATATATATATTATTTAGATATTTTCGATACAATTTTTTTCCTTCCCGATACCGATTCTGATACCTGAACATGCGGTATCGGCCGATAACGCATGCTAATGTATCGGAATTGGTATCGCGTGATAAAAAAACATCGTCATTGTTTTTATTATTTAACAGCTGTTTACTCCTGACCATGTATGTTTATGATACGATTACTATCTTTGTTGCATGGCCTGGCTCAGGTTAAACCCTTTGTAAAACATGAACAAATACATCCAGAGAATGAATGCAGTAGATCTTTATTTTATTATTCAGTTTGTCAGTTACAAAGAACATAAATAAATGAAGCTAGGAATAAATATTCTCTTAGCTGTCTCCTCAGCGGACAGCCTGTGTAGAGTGCAATATTCACACACCCTCTTAGGGTTCCGTCACCCCTCGAAACGGAAGCCTTACATACTGTACATATCGCCGTTCTATATGTTGGATTATCCACCGTGAAATCTTGCCATTACACTCTCCACCGGCACCGCACTGTTGTTGTTTGCTACTTGACAAACTACCTGCAAGCAGTTCTTCTTCGCCGCTCTAAAACAGTAGTTGCCAGTGGCAGCCATGATACATCCAGGACGACAGCACAGTGAAGGCTACTGTTTTGGAGCGGGCAAAGAAGAATTGATTTCACATGCTCCACACAGGGAACATGTGATAGTTTTGCCTAGGACTGTTAAAATAGTCCGAACTTCCTTCATTAAGAGGAGAACTGCAGGACAATATCATATCATATTTATATATATATATATATATATATATATATATATATATATATATATATAAATATGGGAGTCCCATTTATAAAACTGTCAGAAAGAGCACTCTGGGGGAGGCTCTGTCCTTCATTAGAAATAGTCGACTTGCTGAGTAATAAGCTCTGTGCATGAATGTATAGTGAACAAACTGGGGTTGCAAAAAGAAATGAATATTATTCCAGATTAGGGCTGTCAAAAACAAAACAATGACAAATATTGTTCATAAACCCTCACAGGTACTGCATTAAGCATACAAAATATGCTCAAATCATAATATGGTAAACTGCAGCCCAACAGGCAACAACAGCTGTCAGTGTGTCAGTGTGCTGACTTGACTATGACTTGCCCCCAAACTGCATGTGATTATCATAAAGGGGGCATGTCTGTAAAGGGGAGACTCGTGGGTACCCATAGAACACATTTACATTCACATATCTGGAGATCAGAGGTCAAGGGACCCCTTTGAAAATGGCCATGCCAGTTTTTCCTCCCTAAATTTAGTTTAAGTTTGGAGCGATATTTAGCCTCCTTCATGACAAGCTAGTCTGGTTAGTATCAGTGGATTCCTTAGGTTTTCTAGTTTTATATGATACCAGTATCTTCACTCTAGCTTTAAAACTGAGCCCGCTACAAGCTGAAAATCCCAAGTTCGTTAAAACGACGCGTCATCACGTTAACTTTGACAGCCCTAATACTGTAAATATATACAATATATGTATGTTATGGTGTATATATACATATACGCATATTAGGAAGTGTATGCTTCATCTGTTACTTTCCTGTTTGATAGTAATATGCAAATATCCTTACTCTTGTTGTTAGACTAGTTCACTAGTTTCGGAGGGGTGGATGTTTTGTTTTTGAATGTGGGTGTGTAAGTGAAACTCTGAAAGGAAAAGATAAGTATAGACATAAATATGTCCAAACCCCTCTACATAGTGTGATGTATGAATTTAATATTGGGCATGTTAGCCCCAATGCATTCTAGCAGTTGCAAATTCAAGATTTAAAATATCCACAAGTGCTTATGCCCACTATCACATGCTGCACACAGTGAACATGTGGTAGTTTTGCTCAGGACTGTTTTTAAAATAGTCACTACTTCCTTCCATTAAGAGGAGGACTGCAGGACATTACCAAATCATATTTATAGTGGAGTTCCATTCATAAAACTGACAGAAAGAGCACTCTGGGGAGGGTCTACTTGCTTAGTAATAAGCTCTGTGTAGAAATGTATAATGAACAAACTGATTGGGGCTGCAAAAAGAAATATTGTTCCACATTGATTGCCAGTTGCAGATGTTATTTCTCTAAACACTGTCCAAAGAAAGAAGCCTATAAGAAGCCTTCATTAAAACTTTATTCTGGCCACCAGACTTTTGGAACCTGATCTACATGGAATTGTGTTGAATAGGAAATTAGACACCAGTCCGTATCAGCCACCAAGGTCATAGCTGATCTCAACCACAGATAAAAACAAATGAGGATCCCGAATGGCGAAAGTTTGAATGTCTTGAAATGTGCGTAAACCTGCGTCATTATCGATATCTCCTCGTCCATTACTAACCTTTAAGGACGGACGTACGAATGCAGTGCAACAGCCCTGTAATGTTTGTGAAGGTTATAACGTTGAGTTAGTGTCGACACATTGTGTCGTAGAGATGTTGATTCAGCTCTTAGTGGTGTCGCATTGCAATCCATGATACTGACCAGGACTTCCTGTGACTGCATTTGTCCTGTATGTACGACTGAGATCCAGGTTTCTTCAGTTGAACATATTGAACTCTCTGATTTCATACGGTGTTGATGGATTTACTCCCAGTCCTGCTAGTGTGTGTCTATTATGGTGTTTTTATTGTGATTTCAGGAGCACGTTTTTGTGACGTGGAAAAATGAATTAAAACGTGAATCTTTGTTTTTGTCTCGCAGACGACGCTGCAGACAGACGAGGTGAAGAATGTACCCTGCGGCACAGGGTAGGTCTGCTGTTTTGATTGGCTTAAGTGGTATCTACATTGCACTCTACTTATTACAATGAGCATTCATCTTGTACCCTACACACTCCCACACAGTACATCGGGTGGAGTATTACACCAACGCTGGCCTCATCCAGACTGAAAATACAAACCCTTTTATCTTATCTTGTACTGGTGTTTTGAATAAAAGCTCCTGTCAGTTAGTTCATGTTATGTATTTGCTTTCTTTCAGTGGAGGAGTGATGATTTACTTTGACCGTATAGAAGTGGTGAAC
Organism: Sebastes umbrosus; assembly: GCF_015220745.1. Lineage (NCBI taxonomy): Eukaryota > Metazoa > Chordata > Actinopteri > Perciformes > Sebastidae > Sebastes > Sebastes umbrosus. The sequence continues at coordinate 3,506,266 of NC_051276.1, forward strand.
TACCTCGTTCCAACAGCAGGTAAACTCGCCAGCGTTCTACGGGCCAAAAACATCAAACAAAGTATTCTAGTCAAAGTAACTCCCTGTTCATTTATTTTCACATCTGAAGGCAACTTGGCACTGACAGGCATGTTGGATTGTTTTTTGTTGCAGCTGGCTCCAGCAGATTCACATACAGATTCTTCTTTGTATCACTATTTTTTTCTTTCTTTTGGATTTTGAAATACATTTTTTAATGCCAGAAGCGATATATTTGCTTCATTTGAGTCTATGTAAAGGTAGCAGGAAGTTACCGCTTTTATTGTTGTAGTCTGAGTAACGTGATGTCATCTCCGTTCCGTATCCGTCAACAAAACAAACCGCAGCGAGCTGCAGGGAGCTGAAATGAGAAAGTAGAAAACGACGGAAGGTCCACCCTCACATTTCATTTTAAATCCAGCATGGTAAACACTACACATCCAGTAAAGGATGGAAACACTTTGGGTTTCACACATTGACAGGAAAAGCAGAGCTAGACATCATGGCTAAAGATACATGCTAACTCTGTCATAGACAGGAAACGCTATCATATTGCAGTAACGTGCGGTCAAGCCAGCCGTCACTCTCATCTCCGTGGTGAAATCAGCCGACGCTACAACTGTAGAGCACCCATATACTGACATTTATGTTAAATACATTCAAACGGCCCCGATGGAGCTGACCATGGATGGATAAAGAGAACGGAGCTGATGGGAGAGCTAGAGACGGACTAAGAGAAGTTAGAGTATACACCTGTGACTACGTCCGGTTTTCAAAATAAGGTGTTAACAAAGGGAACTGTATTTATAAAATACATATATGGAAATGGAAGATTGCTTAGATTATATTCACCAGAAGTATAAAACATTACATTTCCCTTATAAATTAAAAAGAAAATACCAGTAATTTGTGAGGAGAAATGTCTTTATTCTTTGATTTTTGGGCTGCTGGAAATAATGTATAAATAATTCCTGACAATGGCTGAAATATTTGACTTCAGGACATCTCTGACTACATACATAATGAAAATCAAACATTTTTACTGTACCAGTTTAGATATTTTCCAAAGTAAAAGTCCCTAGAAGTGAAGAATGACATTTGTTCCTGTGGTCTAGTGTTAAAAAAGTAAAACAAAAAAACAACATAGTAAATCATAATATCAAATCGCAATCCTTGTAGAATCGCAATACATATTGAATTGGCACCTAAGTATCGGATATTGATTCAGGAGATAGGTGTATCGTCCCAGCCCTACATACTGTGCTATATGTGTGTTCTGTGTTTGCTGTCATCTCTGAACTGACTGAGCACTTCTTTCCCTCTCTGCAGTGTTCGACATAGTGAGGAACTTCACAGCCGACTACGACAAAGCTTTGATATTCAACAAGGTTCACCATGAGCTCAACCAGTTCTGCAGCGTTCACTCGCTGCAGGAGGTCTACATCGGCTTGTTTGGTAAGTGCTGCAGACCGGGCGTAACCTAACTACTAATTGGAAACACCTCGTCTCAGCTTTTATTAAAGGTACATGTGCATAAACAGGATGTAGTCGGCCTACAGCCGAGGGCTTCAAACCGCCCTACATTTGTATGGCTTGTCTCATTATGTGGGCAGTGCCCTGTTACACACAACAACTGCTATGCATATGCACTTTACTTAAGTGAGCCCACTCCTTGTGAATGTTATAAACTATCTCTAACCATAGTCCACAGAAGGTGAACACAACCATGGCGTAATGATGATGAGACACTTACAGTGTACATACGCATCATCATTTTGAGGGGTATTTACAGTAAGCACATTAAAAGTTCCTTCTAGCTGTGTTACAATGACTTAAAGTGAGTCACGTTCAAATACTGATAGTGTATCGGTATTCCAGTTCTGACCAGTAAAGAACTTGTATTAATTTAAAATCGTTCATTGGTATCAATCTCTACTTATGGGGATCCTGATGCAGAATGCTCTCATGTTTTTACTTCCATTCGTTTAGATTTCGGTGGCCACAGTGTGGAAATTTCCCCACTGGTTAAATAACTTGTGACCGGTGTTCCCAATTACACCAGACTTTTTACAAGAAAATGTGATGCTCAATATTTGTAGTGCTCACTTTGATTTTGAACATTGGACGGCTGTGTGTCTGGCCTCTCGGTACTGCCATGACCGTTTTAACCTCTGTTAGTAGGCAGCACGGACTCACGTCATTAAAGCAGCACAAATCCCGAGTCAGAGGCTTCCCCACACACATGCTTTTTTCAAACAAAAAAATGTGACACTCCTCTGTCCGCGCTCCGCGTCTTGCGAGCCCTCCCCTCCTAAACAGTGGCGTTTTGAGGCTGCAGACCCCGGCAGTGCCCGTCTGCGAGCCCGTTGCGTAATGTGGCCTGCGGAGGCTTCCTCTCTGCCCTGTAGGTCCGAGCCTGGCGTGGGTTTCGCTCTGACATAAGCAACGGCGAAGAAGGCTCTTGGCTCGTCTCTACGACACGACTCGGGAAGCACTCAGCCAGAATTTTCTCGGCTGAGATGGACGGCATAGCGCTGCAACACGTCTTTCGGTTTAATTAAATGCATTAATTTTTAAGGATTCGGCTATTCCAGAGTATTGTTGTTTGTTATTGAATAAGAAGCATTTTCCTATTGGTTTGGTGTGTTTTATGCATATTTTTAATCTTGGTGGGTTAAAACAAAAACAACAAAGAATATCCGAATACCAAAAATTTTAAATGTACATCACATCACCCAAGCAAGGTGATATATTGTGATTTTTAAAAAAAATATAATTTTAGGAAAACTGTCATAGTATAAAGAACACATTATATGCATTAAATCTCAGGGAAAAAAGTTTATGCAATCAGGACAATGGGATCTACATTTGTATTTATCACAGTCCCTGTTACATCTAACATCTTCAGCACTACTTTGAAAGGGAACACACACTGAGGACGCATCTCTTTGTAAATGAAATAAAGTATTGACTAAGTTAATCTTTACACGTAAACTATTAAAATACTAAACTACTAAAAATCAAAAATGTTTTTCAGAATCTCTATACTCTACAATTATTAATCAAACTAAACCAGTTCTACTGAGTTCAGCTCACCTGCCTTCTCTCTCTCTCTCTCTCTCTCTCTCTCTCTCTCTCTCTCTCTCTCTCTCTCTCTCTCTCTCTCTCTCTCTCTCTCTCTCTCTCTCTCTCTCTCTCTCTCTCTCTCTCTCTCTCTCTCTCTCTCTCTCTCTCTCTCTCTCGTGCTTTACCCCCACAGACCAAATTGATGAAAACTTGAAGTTGACACTGCAAGAGGACCTAACAAACATGGCACCCGGACTCATCATACAGGTACAGTAAAACCACCAAAAGTTAAGACAAGACAAGACAAGTTAGTCAAGTCCAGCAGCTGAGATCAAGACCGTCTCGGGTCCATTTGGGCCAAAACTAAGCCCCTGACCGTTTTTTGACAATTGATGCACATTTTTTTTTTTATTCCTTTGCAAAACTGATTGATGTGACCTTACATTGAGAGATGCTGGATGGATGTATTCATGTCAGCACATGGATGTATAACAACAGGTTTGCTTTTGGAGCTTGTAGCCACATCTCATCTCATCTGACATCAGAGGCCTGTACTACGAAGCAAGTTCAACATACCCAGAGTACCTTCTCGTTATCTGGCTTCACTAACCCTAACAAACGAGATCCCGCTAAACGGTCCTACGACGCTGGTTATCAACTTGGTAAATCAACTCAGGGTTTCTCAGTCTGGTCACGAGCGCGTTCACACAAACGGGGCGGTGTTTGCAGCATGTGACCAATCACAAACATGGACAAGTCTACAGACTCGCAGACAGACAGGCAGAGAGGCACATTTTACAAAGGAAGAGCAAACTATAATATTAGACAAATACGAAGAAGTTAAACACACAATCCAGACTAACAGTAACACAGCTGAGGCTGCCAAATGCAGGAAGGACAGCTGGCAGAAGAAAATATTGCCAATGTGTGAATGCGTAAATTAACAGACTTATTCATTTAACGGAACACTCAAAAGTCAGATTTAGTCGTCTGGATGGGGCAGTGATATTATAAAAAGCTTTGAGAATATACTGGATGAAATAACGTGTCAGCATGGAATCCACCTAATTGACACCCATTAGCTCCAAAGAGTTCCACACCTCCCTTAACTTTTAACTCCTCTTTGGATGGATGTAGAAAGCTTTAGCCTTTTTTAGGGATTTGAGATCGGTATGTTTCAAAAGATTAAACTGGGCACAGTTTAGTCCCCCCCCCGGGTCTTCAAACCCCTCTTCTGCTTTAAACGATCTCTTTCATGGTGGTTTTCAGACCTGGTATTAACACGCGTCCCGGGTGATCCGATCACAAGTGGACAGCTCTAAGTTCAGGTGTGAACGCACACCAAGACACATTGAGGACACATTGAGATGCGATCGCTCAGACCACATCCAGAGGTGATCTGGGCCACATTCTTTTAGCGGTGCGTACGCGAATGTGTCCTGGACCACATTAAGGACCGCCTCGACTTCTCTAAGTGATTGAGCTCTTTGATTTTGCGTCCTTCTCATCATCTTCCAACTATTGATCAAAACTAAGGCCGCCATATAAATTCAAATTATCTACAACCATTTTATTATCAATATTTTAGGTTTTTGCTTCCAGCTCTGGCAGCTTATTTTATTAATTTATTTTATTAATTTATTGTTGTGACACGGTCTGTGATCAAATCCAGATACAGTGGACTGACAAAGTATTGCTTGCATTTTTCTGTTTAACTTGTGTCTTTAACCTTTTCCACTCCACCCCTCTTTAACATAGACCCATTCCTCTCTTTTTTAGGGGGGTACAGGGTGTCTCTAGGGGAAGATAGCAGGTCAGCAGTAGATGTCGTATAGAAGTGATGTACAGTACATCATCTGAAAGCTGGGAAGATTAATTTGCTGTGCAGCTGAGCACTGTGTGTCAAGATGTTCTAGTCATAAATCAGGAATAAAAAATAATTAATTAATTAAAATAAATAAATTGTATGTAGTGTATAAGTGTTTAAAACATTATCATAGAAGTATATGATGGTCATCCCCATGCTCTATTAAGTCTCAAAAGTTGCAATTTTTGGGTTGATACCATTTGTTACACAGATTTGATGCTAAATGTAAAGTATTTTTTACCTCTCAAGAATTGATAAAAAATGATCAATAATCCCTCCAAAATACCACATTAAGAACACCATAGAAAAAGCCATGCTGTGATTTGGTGTCAAAAACTTTTGCCATTTGGAGATTTCTGCAAGAATCCAAGATTGGATGGCGAGCACTTCTCTTGTGTAAACTGCTCAGAAATCCCCTTATTGTCAGTCTAGCTAGGAGAGCCATCCATCCTCTGAATGCTCTAGGTCTCTAGTTTGTGGTTGTAAAGTTTCATGAGGCTGTGATTATCCTAGAGGTCATCATAGGTCATTTTATACAGTGAGGTCAAATTTAAAAAAAAAATCTCACTACATTGAAATGGCTACTATGGGGACTAACATCATCACAGGTGAATACAATTAAAACCATTTTTAGAATAGACGAAAATAAGACATTTATACTGCAGTCAAAAACTGCATGGTTTATGCCCAAAACTGTATGGAATTAGTGTAAATGGGAAACTCGTGGGTACCCATAGAACCATAGGTCAGAGGTCAAGGGACCTTGTTGTGGTTGTGCTACCAGTACCTTCCCCTCTAGCTATAAAACCTGAGCCTGCTACAGCCTCTGATGGACAGTAAAGACAGCTGAGGGTGCCAGCGTCCTCGAGGAGTGGAAGAGGTTAACTACTAAGAAGGTTACGTTTCTACTAGGGCTGTCAAATATAACGCGATAATAACTCATTTCTTTAAGGCATTAATGCTACTTGAGATTTTTAGGTCGTAGCAGGCTCAGTGAAGACACTGGCATCATATGAAACTAGAAAAACTTAAAGGAATCCATCGGTACCAACCATGTCGTACTAGCTTGTCGTGGAGGACGCTAAATAACGCTCCAAACTTGCGCTAAATTTTGGTCCCTTGACCTCTGACCTCAAGATATGTGAATGAAAATGGGTTCTATGGGTACCCACGAGTCTCCCCTTTACAGACATGCCCACTTTATGATAATCACATGCAGTTTGGGGCAAGTCATAGTCAAGTCAGCACACTGACACACTGACAGCTGTTAATGTTGTTATGATTTGAGCATATATTTTTTATGTTAAATGCAGTACCTGTGAGGGTTTCTGGACGACATCTGTCATTGTTTTGTGTTGTTAATTGATTTCCAGTAATAAATATATACATACATTTGCATAAAGCAGCATATTTGCCCACTCCCATGTTGATAAGAATGTTAAATACTTGACAAATCTCCCTTTAAGGTACATTTTGAAAAGTAAAAAATAGGTTTAATTGGAATTAATGCAATTAATCACGATAAAATATTTTAATCAATTGACAGCCCTAGTTTCTACCTTTGTCACCTTGTTGTCTCTCTTCAGAATGATACTTATAAAACAGCTAAAAGACATCTAAACTCAGACTGGACTGCGGTACAGAACCGGGGTATTGATGATATTAATAGTAATGTCAACCTAATGAAACTCTGGATACAGAGTTCTTGAGAGTCTTTTTACAGTTTTCAACCTTGTATTGACCTTCACAGCCTCTATAAAGCCTCTCTCCTGTAGACTCTATTATAACAACACAAAACGTTGTTTGTCCGAGGAGTTTTTATAAAGGACAACATCATGACTGACTTTGAAAGGAGCCTGAGTGGTCCCCCCACCCCCTCCCCCTCCCCCTCCCACACCCACACCCACAGAGATGCACACATTTCACTCCTGGGTGTTAAAGGCTCCACTGGGCTTTAATACTCTGGCCTTGTGTTTCCTGTAAATCTCTAGACACAGTTGGAATAACATGTTTTTTCTGTACTTTCCGGGAAACCAATAATCTCCACAGAGTTCAGAGGGCCTTTAAACAGGACTGCCTTTGTCTCGGGGCTCCTCTCAAAATGCCTTCCTTTTTTTTTTTTTTTTTTAGATAATACCCTGGTGGTGAAAACCTCTTTTTATCGTTGTGTTGCTTTAAATTCTCCCGCTGCCTTTATCTGGCTACTTCAGGGTCTGACTGTTTCTATTTCTGTCTTTGTTTGTCTGTCTCACTGGTCCACAGGCGGTCCGTGTCACAAAACCCAACATCCCAGAGAGCATTCGCAGGAACTACGAGCTCATGTGAGTTTTTTCTTTTTTTAAGGAATGTCCCCTCCCCCCGAACTCCTGAATCGTGTGTTGTGTAACTTTCCCTCCCAAGTGGATGGACCTGATGTTCATCCAACTCTCTCGCCCTGCTAAGTCCTGCAAGACTCTGCTGTTTCATGTCAGTCTGCGAGCATCTTACTCCGGCCTCATAAATCAACAGCATGTGCTTTGTTACATCAACTGTGATAAGGAGAGGAAACTGAGGATTTACAGTGAGATGTAATAAAGGTCACGGAGGCACTGTGAGGCATCGGCCACCGTGGAAAGTGACAGAAGTCAGAGGACAGAATTTCGATATTGTTAAATTTAAAGTCAAACTTGTGTGTCTGACTTCTGGCCCAAAACCTACACAAAGCCTGATTGATGCAACATGCATGTGTCAACTGGTCTACTTTGTTACCTACACACGTGTTGAATTTCTCGCCAATTGTCGTTAAAAATGAACTCAAATGTCTATACATACACTCACTGTTTCATCAGAGCTTCTAAACTCCCTCTCTTCCTGTTGAACAACTGTCTTTGTTAGTGATGAATCAGACACTCACACAGTCACAAGTGATAAACTGAGACTAGAGGGAATATAGAAATAAGCTGCAGCAGCTCTGGAGTTGCGCTTTCCTCTCTAATCACTTCTTGTACACGTCACCAATCAGCTGTTTCAGAAAAATATTTCATCATCTGGCCTTTACATGTTTTTTTGTCGATTTTGTCATTCCTGAGGGCTATGGTACCAATTACTCACCAACTGAATTGCTGTAATCTGGGAAGGTAGTGTCAACATTTCCTGTAAATGATGGTTCAGCGGGCAGCAACACAAGCTGTCAGACAATCACAGAAGTCGTTGCCGGTTTCCCACGTTAAGATTCTTATCTGTATCCATTTTATCCTGCAAAACAGCATTAGATTTTCTCAGAGCTACATCTTGACTTAAATTTGATCTACTGCAATTTGAATAGGTAAACAACTAGTCTTTGGATGAGCATACTTTTGGTTTCACTTTCTTCTAAGTTGACAGTCATGTTTAAACTCAGTGTTGTTTATACAGCCTGTGAGACAATCTGAGCGTTGGCGTTAGTGACACGACCGGACGTTATCGGATGTAAACAGGCTTTATCAGTTAAAGAAAAGATGATTCAGACTATGGAAATAAGCCCAGGGTTTTGTTTTAATTTAGAAGGATCACTCGAGAGATGAACCCGATTAATGTGGTTCACATAGTAATAGGACGGCTTCCAATGAGGCAAAGGCATGAAGATGCAAAGCCAAGATTTCCAGGGCATGTTGCCAGGCCTCAGGGCGCTCTCAAGAACTTTTTTTTAAGCTGCTTTCTGCACACCTTCAGTAAATCTGCTTAATTTCTTTTTTTTTTCATTGTGATGTTAAAAATGTTGGCAGAAATCTAAACACAAAACACCGGAGCTGCCAAGAACAAGCTAACATGCATATAGTAATAAACACAGTGTCTAGCTCTTTATTATATGAAGTCCTGATCATCGCCAAAGAAATGCCTCAGTCCAGATCACGCATGTCATTTCAAATCTGTGAGAGTGCAGTGCTTGGTGGGTTCATGCTGCGTTTTCTGACCATACCATAAATATGTACCATTCACATCAGCATCCAAGTCATAATTACAAAGGATTACTCCGATTTTTCGGAAAGCTCCGACGTAGCCAACCTGGTGCCTGAGAAGGAAAACCAATCCGGATCCCTCAGGTCAGCCAAAGTCCACCGTTTGAAGGTAATTAAAGTCACGGGTAGAGTGCCATGTTGTAAATGCACCATAGAAGCACTGATTTCCATAGGTGGTCCAGGAGTTTTAATTAAAGACCCTCACAATCACACTAAAATAATAATAACGCTCCTAACCTCTAGAACCTGAGAGCCCCCCCGGTACCGGGGGGCAACCCGTGATGTAGTTAGAAAATGCTGCTATTTCATAATCATCTATTTATAGAACGTGAATGTTGTACTGTTCTGAAAACCTGAGGTCTTAAGCTTTCAGAATCCTGAAACCAACTGTATGTAGTCCAAACTATGTCTTATTATGAAGTATTTTAACAATAAAGTTGTACAGAAATAAACTTCCTAAGTTGGGATCAAAAGATCCGCGATCATTTTCTCATAAGGCTACAATAATATGCTTGATATCGTTGAATAACTAGAAATTCCAAGCTTTCCAACGCACTTGAACACACCTCGACTCGGCTCACACACGGGGACGGCAAAACGAAACGGTGAAACTTCACATTTCACAGTCACACTGACATAAATCTGTTCTTGTCAAAGTATTTCACTAAAGCATGTTAGCGTTATTTTCGCCCCAAAACGGCAGATTTTAGTTTCTTACAGTTCTGCAGCGATCATCATGAAACATTAGACAGCCAGAATGAAAGACGGTTGGGGGGGTGGGGAAGAGTAGTTTGGTGTCAGGGGAGGTTTTGCCCTTCGCCCTTTCATTCAGCCACTAGAGACGGACACAAACAAATAGTACACCATTGTCCTCCTGGGTCTGAGGATTACAGTGCACTTTTCCACCCTTGCAATCTGCATTTATCTGCCGTATAGCATGGATCTCTTTGCTCATATTGATCAGTCTTCACTGTGTTAAATACTATTTCAATGTTTTGGGGATGCTTATGTTATTTGTAACATGGCTATATGGAAATATGTAGTAAAACTCCCAGTAAACAGTCAATATGTCAACGATAAGCATGTAAACATGGAGAGGGCCTAAACATATCTTTATAAATTGTATCAAAAATTTTATATTTTCGTGTGTTTTCATCAAATTTATAGTTACAGTTGTAGTCAAAGAGTAGTAGGATACATTCAGTTGCATCATGGGACCTTTTCTTTTAATGGTGATATTGCCTTTGAAATTAAGATTTTATATTAGACAAGGATAAAAACATTATTGCTGATCCATTGTGATTATCCCCATGGTAATATAGTTTAGTCTGCGTAAAATCTAGTCATAAATCTTAGCTTCTGACCTTTCACATGTATGCATATATGGTTTAGGAGCTGGTCCTGATGCATTTTTGGTAGTTATTTTAGACGTTTTTTTCCGAGGAACAGGGCTAGAGTGCAGGAGGCTAACGCCCAGGCCACACAGCGCGCTTCAGGCTCGCCTGACGGCAGCGTCACGTCGTGGCCACGTCATGCCCACCTAGGGTGTTCACACTAGACGCGAGTTACCCGCGTCTCGGGAGCGTCTCAGCTACCTGTCAGCTGTGTTTTTGCTGTTGCTGACAGCCCTTTCTTTCTACATAGACTTTGCCTTTTAATGGCCATTTAACTTCATAATAAATGTGATTTATATTTATTTAAGACAAAAAAGGGTAAGAACTGTGTGGTAATTTGTAAATATTATTAAAAACAAGCAAATAAATTCATACATAAATATTAATATATAGCCCATATAAATCCCTCTTTTCTGTCAGTGAAGAGGGATTTATATATATATAAATCCCTCTTCACTGACAGTGAGGAGGGATTTCTATGGGCTATATATATATATATATATATATATATATATATAAATCCCTCTTCATTGACAGTGAAGAGGGATTTCTATGGGCTATATATATATATATATATATATATATATATATATATATATATATATATAAATCCCTCTTCATTGACAGTGAAGAGGGATTTCTGTGGGCTATATATTAATACAAAAAACTGCGCCTTGATGGAGAAAAACACTTGAAGTATTTCAGAATGAGCGCTGAACAAATGGACAATTTACTTTCATTGATTGGAGCTGACCTGACCAGGCAGACAACAACTTACAGGGCTGCCATTGAACCAAAACAGCGGCTTGCCTTCACACTGAGGTAATTATAACTATTTCAATTTATGGACCTGCATTAATAAAGACCAGAGTAAATATAAGTAAATTGTTTGTTTTTTTTTGTTATTATAAAACAAAGCAAAATAAACAGTTTCGTTATTTGTTAACCTTTAGAAAACGAAAATTATTATTAAATATCTTAAAAAAAATTAAATAACACCTCTAAAAGAAAGAACAATAAAGTTACGTGGTGTTTGTTGAGAGAGAGAGAGAGAGAGAGAGAGAGAGAGAGAGAGAGAGAGGGAGAGAGAGAGAGGGAGAGAGAGCGCATCGGAAAAATGCTGCCCATCACCTGATGTTCTTATAACCTATTAACCCAGTCTATTATATTTATAGCATATGTAGGGTTTCTGCTATGACTATTACAGTGTTTACAAAATTAAAAGCCTGTACTATATTAACTTGATGGAAACCTGCAAGTACACCACTGCTTTATTTAGAGTATTTCAGACGCGCGTCTATTTTATAGAATAGAAGGCTCGCCTATTTTACACGCGAGCCGCTCGCCTCGGCTGCGTGTCCCAGCAGCAACAGACAGTGAAGGTGATCTATTGACAGTATATGAACATCATACCAGCAAGATTACTACAGTTTCCATGTCTAGACATCTGTAGAATATGTCACTGACCATCAATATTTTACACTTCCTATCTAGATTTCAAAATAAAAGCCCTCTAGCGTTTTTAGTGCACAGAATCATGCATTCGTTAACACAATGCTTTTATTCTGAAATACTCTAAATAAAGCAGTGGTGTACTTGCAGGTTTCCATCAAGTTAATATAGTACAGGCTTTTAATTTTGTAAACACTGTAGTAGTCATAGCAGAAACCCTACATATGCTATAAATATAATAGACTGGGTTAATAGGTTATAAGAACATCAGGTGATGGGCAGTATTTTTCCGATGCTCTCTCTCTCTCTCTCTCTCTCTCTCTCTCAAAACAAACACCACGTAACTTTATTGTTCTTTCTTTTAGAGGTGTTTAATTTTTTTTAAGATATTTAATAATAATTTTCGTTTTCTAAAGGTTAACAAATAACGAAACTGTTTATTTTGCTTTGTTTTATAATAATAAAAAAAAAACAATTTACTTATATTTACTCTGGTCTTTATTAATGCAGGTCCATAAATTGAAATAGTTATAATTACCTCAGTGTGAAGGCAAGCCGCTGTTTTGGTTCAATGGCAGCCCTGTAAGTTGTTGTCTGCCTGGTCAGGTCAGCTCCAATCAATGAAAGTAAATTGTCCATTTGTTCAGCGCTCATTCTGAAATACTTCAGGTGTTTTTCTCCATCAAGGCGCAGTTTTTTGTATTAATATATAGCCCACAGAAATCCCTCTTCACTGTCAATGAAGAGGGATTTTTATATATATATATATATATATATAGCCCATAGAAATCCCTCTTCACTGTCAGTGAAGAGGGATTTTTATATATATATATATAGCCCATAGAAATCCCTCTTCATTGACAGTGAAGAGGGATTTATATATATATATAAATCCCTCTTCACTGACAGAAAAGAGGGATTTATATGGGCTATATATTAATATTTATGTATGAATTTATTTGCTTGTTTTTAATAATATTTACAAATTACCACACAGTTCTTACCCTTTTTTGTCTTAAATAAATGTAAATCACATTTATTATGAAGTTAAATGGCCATTAAAAGGCAAACTCTATGTAGAAAGAAAGGGCTGTCAGCAGCAGCAAAAACACAGCTGACAGGTAGCCGACAGGCTCCCGAGACGCGGGTAACTCGCGTCTAGTGTGAACACCCTAGGTGGGCATGACGCGGCCACGACGTGACGCTGCCGTCAGGCGAGTCTGAAGCGGGCTGTGTGCCCCAGGCGTAAGGATGCATCTTAAATATAAATACAAATGTTAAAGGTCCTGCACACCCACACAGGTGACACCTCTGCATATGTTGAAGTTGGGAGGAATTATTCTGGAAATGATGTCACCACACAGAAAAATTAAAGTTTTAGATGTCGGTGAAAGTAGTGGAAACACCGTGTGTGGGTGTGTGGGTGGGGGGGGGGGTCGGGGGGGATGTTTTAATGTTAAAGTGTGTGTTAAGGGGACATATGTTCATCTTCAGGTTCATGTTTGTATTTTGGGTTTCTACTAGACCATGTTTACATGCTTTAAAGAGACTGTAACTTCTTACACGTATAAATCATTGCGGGTCGGTGTCCCATACACGCTCGCTTGTGGCTACACTGTTCAGACTCAGACTCCAACACAAACTACACGGAAGCACCAAAACCGCAAAGTTGTATCTAGTGAAGCCCGTCTTGCAAAACTGTGTTTGCCGCGGTCTGAGGACGCGGGGGAGACCGTAGCTTTGGTCTCCAGGGCCAGAGTCTCTGCTCCTCTGCCTGCTTGCCTTCACTCACACACCACGCTCGTTCTCACTCGCTCCACTCTCACGTGCATGCGCGCACACTACACACTGCAGAAGAGTTAGTTTAGCTCTGAGAATATCTAGTGAATGTACAGTGGACGTTTGTGCAGAAATAACTGCTGCAGCTCCTCCAGACCAACAGAGGTTTCCCGTGTCTTGTGAAGTGACGGGGCTCCGCAGAGAGAAACGTTATCGTCTCCGACCAAAACTCCGGTGTCTCCCCTGTTTCCTGCGGCCGCGGTCGGGAGGCTGAGGCAGGAAAAGCCAACACTAGGATCAGCATTGATTCATGGAGAGACCTTCGTCTGGTCAGCTAACATTACTGCCAAGCAGTTGAAATATAAAGTGATATTGTGGTTTTAGCTGACGTGTGTCGCCTCACTGTTACAAGCTATGCTGGTTCATGTATATTTAGAGCGAGCGCGACGCTGACTTTCGTTGACTTAACAGCCACAGGTGTCGCTGTTAACAAGCATTTCTCATTCTCGTATTTCTCCATGGATGAGTGTTTTGATACTTTCACAGTATTTATATATCACTCAAACCTGCTTTATCATATAAAAGACATGAAAATCTCACTTTTTACAAAATGGGACCTTTAATGTTTGCAGGGAGAGTGAGAAGACGAAGCTGCTGATCTCTCAACAGACACAGAAGGTTGTGGAGAAGGAGGCAGAAACAGAAAGGATCAAAGCTGTGATAGGTGAGAGAGAAAAAAAGCAAACAATCAAGGAGAAGTGTCTCATACACACTATGGGTTGAAACATGGAAATATGCTTCTTTGTTTTACAGAGGCTGAGAAAGTGGCACAAGTGGCAGAGATCAAGTTCGGACAGAAAGTCATGGAGAAGGAAACGGAAAAAAAGATTTCTCTAATCGAAGGTTTGTATCAAAGTACTCGGATCGTTTACTGAAGTAAAAGGACCAGTACAACAATGTAAAAATACTCTTATTACAAGTAAAAGTAAATGCCCCCTCTAACTAAAATATTATCTCACATTGTTCGTTTCGTAAAGGGCATGAAAAACTCCCTTTTTCAGTGCTTGTGCATTTGGGTATCTGGAGTGCCCTGTCCGTTTTTTTGTGGGCTGCCTGGATCAGAAAATATGTGATTCAACAACCCATTCAGATTTGGTTCCCCTTCCTATATCACATGCAGGCTCATTAGATTATACCTCCCACAGCTTGAGAACTACCTTTTCAAATCAGAGCAGACCAAGCTTTTTCTGGAGGGGGGCTTAAAGAGACGGGCGCTAAAACGGAGCGCTTCAGACAGAGGGTGAATACAGGTATATTCAGACAGAAAGGATCAGAAAAATACTGTGTTTTGAAAATTAAAACATCTTCTAGTAGAAACCCAAAATACAAGTATGAACCTGGAAATGAGCACGATATGTCCCCTTTAAAGAAACAATATGTAGGACTGACAGCTAGCGTTTAAAATGGGTAACAGCAGTCCAAATTCATTCCGTCCGCTTCTCCGGTGTGATTGATAACAGTTAGTGCAAGTTTTCTTAACTTGAAGGTTACCTTCTAGACACGACCGCGTTAGTCTCTGGCCAGCAGCAGCAGTTGGAATCACTTCAGCGGCTGTGTGTCTCAAATACTCGCTGCCACGATGACCAGCTGCACACGGACCACAGAGAGATGTGCTGAGGCTTTCGGCCGGTCGGGTAGAATCTAACGTTAACGTTATCTCTGTTGATCCAGTTGGTTTACTTGCTTCCATGGCTGCTGAAGGCTGTGTTTGAGTGCCAATCTGTTTCATATGTGGTAACGGGGTGTTGAAATGGGCAGTGGACGAGATCACACAGATCCAAAACAAAAACAGGCGTTCCGGACCAGAATGGAAATTTCAAAGGAGAACATCCAGGCTGTAGCATTGTTGTCTGAGAAGCCAGTATGTCAATGTAGCATATTTCCTTAATCTCTGATGACACATCATGATAATTTTATGATTTATTACAGTAAATATATTACATATTGGTCCTTTAATACTGATGCCAACTAGGGAGAGAGTGAGGGAATGTACAAAATAATGTAAACACTACGTGAAAAAGGAATTAGTTTGAAGTAAGGTAGTGCCCCAAGCACATACTGTGCAACTATTTTGTAAGGTGTCACAAACCAGCAAGGTTGGGAACCACTGGTTTAAACTTCACAATGCATTGTATTTAGGGCCGTCAAATTACATTTTTTAATCGGGATTAATCGCACAATTGTCTATAGTTAATCGGGATTGATCGCACATATTTTATCTGTTCAAAATGTACCTTAAAGGGAGATTTGTCAAGTATTTAATACTCTTCATCAACATGAGAGTGGGGAAATATGCTGCTTTATGCTAATATATGTATATATTTATTATTGGAAATCAATTAACAACACAAAACAATGACAGATATTGTCCAGAAACCCTCACAGGTACTGCATTTAGCATAAAACAATATGCTCAAATCATAACATGGCAAACTGCAGCCCAACAGGCAATAACAGCTGTCAGTGTGTCAGTGTGCTGACTTGACTATGACTTGCCCCCAAACTGCATGTGATTATCATTAAGTGGGCATGTCTGTAAAGGGGAGACTCGTGGGTACCCATAGAACCCATTTTCATTCACATATCTGGAGGTCAGAGGTCAAGGGACCCCTTTGAAAATTGACATGACAGTTTTTCCTGCCAGAATTTAGCGTCGATTTCACAACATATCTAGTATGACCTGATTGGCACCAATGGATTCCTTAGGTTTTTCTAAGTTATCTAGTTTCATATGATACCAGTATCCTCACTCTTCTCGCTTTAAAACTGAGCCCCCCTTAAATCGTAAATTGCATTAATAACGCGTTACTATCCCGTTAACTTGGACAGCCCTTATTATATTATATAAGCTCTTATGTGAAATCTTAATCTGAAAAGTAACTATTGTCAGATAAATGTAGTGGAGTAAAAGTAGAAGTGTGAAGTATGATAAATTGTAAAGTAGAACAATCAGGGTCTGAAATTAACTTTAGTATTTGTTTTTGTGTGCCAATCAGAAATGTTATCTGCCACTTTTGAAATATCTGCTCTAAATGAAGGAATAACATTTTAGATCTGATGTCATTCAATGTTCAATATATTTTACACAAAAAACATGTTTTATGCTTGGTAAATTCCAGAGTTGGAATTACACCGTGGCTTATGGGTGAGCCCTATTTTTTGGGGGTGGGAGGGTACTGTACACAGTACTGTACTGTATTATGTTATTGTCATCTATAGTGGTTATTTGCATAAAAACACACAATGATCATGATTTTTTAAATATTTGCTTTGATTAAAAAAAATCTTGGCAAGCTGTTTAGAGCTAGTGTTAGGAAGGGTCATCATTTTTCTCTCTAATATCTATTTTATATTGTTGTGAAAACATCTCCTTCACACAACTGGATTTATTCAAGTTTCTCACCAAAAACTAAACTGCGTCCCCCTCAGGTTTACTAGCACCACGCTGTTCTTTTTTTCTCTCCGCCGTGGCTCCGGTCCCAAACAAACTGAAACATGACACAGCGTGCGTATGCGCCATTGTGCATGCGTAACTGTCGGAAAGCATCAATACAGAGGAATCGATGGACACGGAGGCATGAGATGCCAAGAACTCAGACAACTAGGAGCCGGTTCTCTAGTCCCATCCCCAGCGTTTTCCCTGTCTGCCAAAGTGGCGGGTGTCCTGTCCTGATGATTTTATGCCAAAGTATGGCCGAAAAAATGGCCGAAAAAGGCTGAAATATGTCAGAAAAAAGGCAGATATATGTCTGTATAAAAGTCTGAAAAACGTCTGGCAAATGTCCAAAAAAAGTAGGAAAAATGTCTGCAAAATATCCCCAAAAAAGTGTGAAAAATACGGAATATGGCCCAAAAAAGGCCGAAATACATGCAAAAAAAGGCTGATATGTGTCTGCATGAAAGTCTGAAAACATCTGAAATATGTCAGAAAAAAGGCTGATATGTCTGAATAAAAGTCTGGAAATACGTCTGAAATATGCGCAAAAAAAAGTCAGAAAAATGTCAGACCCTGAGTATAAGTACCTCAAAATTGTACAGTCCGTATATAAAGTACTTGAGTAAATGTACTTAGTTACTTCCCACCACTGTTTGTATCCTAAACAGGCTCAGTTTTTGACTTCACATGTAATAACATGTATAATCACTACATGCCTTTTCGATGTGCTTATTCCAGGGCTTATGTTGACAAGGCCACTTATGAAACAGCTATTGACACCGTTTTACCACGTGTGCTTTTCCTGCTAGGGCAAGTCAAAATGTGTGATTCCTAAGAACGAACCAAACATGCTGAGCACTTAAACTAAGAACAATCAGAACTGCTTTATTTCCAAGCGTGTTTGTTTTTAGTACTGGTTTGCTGTTTGAGCTTGGGAACCAGTTGTTTAGCTGGAACTCGCAACATTTACGCCAGCCCTCCTACTTTCTGAGCAGTAAAGCAGCTTGGATTTCTTTTATTACAGCTTGTTAACTCTGACCGTTTGTTTGTTTGTTCTGATTCATAGACTCCGCTTACTTGGCCCGGGAGAGAGCCAAGGCAGATGCAGAGTTCTATACATCACAGAAAGCTGCAGAGGCCAATAAGGTAACGAGATAACACAAATACACATCGCCCACCATAGCCGGGACTAATGGGGACTGGAATTTGAATTCTGTTGTGCCTCTTGCAGATGAAGTTGACACCGGAGTACCTGCAGCTAATGAAGTACAAGGCCATCTCAACCAACAGCAAAATCTATTTTGGGAACGACATACCCCAGATGTTTGTGGACTCTGGCTCTGCAGGGAGCTCAATCAAGGCCTCTGCAGCTATGGACATTGTTGCTGAGCAGTTCCTGGACCTGGATTAGTGAGGGAAGTAGTGGGGGCCCGCAGGACCACCCAGGGGTGGAGGACTGCTTGAGGGCAGGAGCCCGGCCCACAGGCTCGGCTGGCATCTTCTCCCTCTGACCTGGAGAAGCTCTGCAGACCAGGGCCTGTATTTCTCAAACACCTCAGAATAACCGCTAGAAAATCACAATGAAGGGTTTGACTAGGATGTAATATTCTCCTGCCTCAGAGCAGAGGACTCGAGATATTATATAGCTTCCTACGCTTCTACTGAATGAGATCGTCTAGACTACAGTAAATTGGTTGGAAGTAAAACTAGATGAGATAGCTTCACCCGTTGGTGAATAATTAGCCCCCTTTATTTGTCATCATCATCCCTCCTTTATCTTCATTTAAAGGAATTTTCCCTGCTGCTGCTCAGCTCTTGTGGCCTGTGCATCAAGTGTGCCAAGTCCATTTAGCCACAACATCAAGGATCACAAATCATCGCTACTGGTGTGTTTATACTGTGTTATCCATTGACGTGCATGTGTCCTCATTGAGCATGTGAAGCAGTGATATTTATTCAGTGGCGGGGAAATGACTGATCATCTTAACTAAGATCATCTTAATTCAGAGTTATTGTTCTTGTTAACATCAATTGGCCGTTCGCTAACCCCTGTCCCCTAGTTACTGTTGCTATGCCTGTCCAGCTTTCATTTCTCACACTGCACAAATGCAGTAGACTCGATTTTTTTTCTTTGTCTGCCACTCAGAAATGTTATCTGCCACTTTTGAAATCTCTGCGCTAAATGAAGGAATAACATTTTAGATCTGATGTCATTCAATGTTTAATATTTTATACACAAAAAACATTATATACACAGTAAATTACAGTGTTCGAATTACACCGTGGCTTCCGGGGGAGCCCTATCTTTCGGGGCAGGGAGGGTACTATACACAGTACTGTACTGCACTTTGTTATTGTCATCTATAGTGGTTGCATTAAAAACACACAGTTCAAATGATTATGATTATTTAAATATTTGCTTTGATTAAAAAAATCTTGGCAAGCTGCTTAGAGCTAGTGTTAGGAAGTTAAACGGGTCATAATTCTCTCTCTAATATCTATTTTATATTGATGTGAAAACATCTCCTTCAAACAACTGGATTTATTCAAGTTTCTCGCCAAAAACTTAATTTTACAAGACTACATTTGAACACATCATGATAATGTTGTAATTTACCTCCACTCAATAGTAATTTTTCCTGAGCAGCGTTTGTACGCCTCATAATAACTCAATGGCACCTCCGTTAACGTTAGTAGCTCCATTATTTAGCCAAGCAGGACTGTGCTGCCCACCGGCTTCTAACAGCTAACGTTACTAACTCTCTTACTGCTGATTTCAACTCAGGTTTGTTGTTCACGGTGCAGCATTGTCAGAGAAAAAATAGGGTGCCCACCTCAGGTTTAGTAGCACCATGCTGTGGCTCTGGTCCAAAACAAACTGAAACATGTTTAAGCGTGCATACAAATTGCTGTGGGAAAGCCTCAACACAGATGAATTGATAGTCACGGAGGCATGAGATACCAAGGAATATAAGAATCCGTTCTTACCGGTAACCGGTTCTGTATTCCCATCACCAGCGTTTTCCCAGTCTGCCAAAGTGGCGGGTGGCCAGACAATTTCAGACCCTGCTTACTGCCATTTGTACTCTTACATGCCATCGGAACTATTTGTATTCTAAAACTTATCAACCGAGATACTTCCGACCTGTTTGATAGTGATAAACAGAAACACATTTCAGTTTGAATCATGTTAACACCACTTTGTTTTGCCCTCCGGGTGCTTTGTAATCAGATGTCGCTTTAGCTTGGTCGGCTTCATGGCTTCGTTCGCTAGCAACGTGAAGACACGTGACTCATTTTAGTCTTCTGTCGCTCGATATAACTCGTCATATTTTCTCAATTTAGCTAGTTTGGGCTTAGCGTCACTGGACGATGTGGACTGACTCAGATATTTCTCCATGCTCGCCAGCTAGCTAGCTGGCTAATAAGCTAAGCTAAGTAGCAGCTGCAACAGTTTTGAGTGAAGTGACAGATTGACGTGATTTGTCACAATCATATCAGAGTTTCTATTGGCCCAAAGCTAACCTGGGTGGGAGTAATAGACACAATATGCTTGTTTTATTGGCGCAAATGGTCCCCATCTGGACTTTTTAATAGAGCACACTTTTATAATTTATAGCAAATTATTTTGCGGACCCCCCTGACAGAGTGGTGCGGACCCCTGGGGTTCCCCAGACCCCACTTTGATAATCACTGCAGTAGACAACGAGAACAATGGCAGATTTACAATCAAAATTGCTAACAATTGCAGCTTACATTAGCACAAAGATAAACACAAAGTTCAATCCATTCTTTGTGTTTTTGGTTTTGAAAAGACGATACAAAAGTTTTACCATGCTTTTTAAATGTAAAGTGTCACTCTTTTTGCAGTCCAATGCACACCACTAAAGGACAATTGCTGTCCAATGGAGGGATTTAGCGAACGGTCAATAGCAACAACTTTTTCACGTTTTGTGAATGAAGCGGTTGCATCCCAGGAAAAAAAGAGAGTCCAGGGAAGGGCAGCTCTGCTCAATCCGAGAGGAAATGGAAGGACACGACAGGATCAAGAAAGTTATTAAAATGTTGGTACTCCTCTGCTGAAAAAAAAAGGACCAAATATGTGTCGCTCTGAGGATGGTAGGCTGTGATTTTTTTATTCTGAACTGCTTGAAAAATACAGGCCCGCAACCAGATATGTCACTGTAGACCAAACACAGGGATGATGAATGTACTGTGGTAGCTGCTGCCTGTCGGATGTAATAGCATCACTCCATTTCTTTGTTTCATGTTTTTGTAAAAAAAAAAAAAGTTCTTTTGAGCACAGGGGACCTGTTGAATATTAAAGGGACTATTTGTAACTTTCAGAAATGCTTCTTAACAGCGACACCTGTGGCCGTAAAATCAACGAAAGTCAGCGTCGGGCTCGTGCTTGCTCGCTCTACATAGACATGAACGAGCATCTTTCAAAACAGTGAGGCGACACACGTCAGCTAAAACCACAATATCACTCTATATTTCAGCTGCTTGGCAGTAATGTTAGCTGTCCAGACGATGGTCTCCATGAATCAATGCTGATACTGCGTTTGCTTCTCCTGCCTCAGCGCAGGCTTCAGCAGCGGGGCTCCACAGCAAGAAACTCGTCTCCCTCCGCCCGCGGCCGGAGTGAGCAGGAAGACACCGGCACCCGGTCGGTAACGAGACGACAAGGTTTCTCTCTGCGGAGCCCCGTCACTTCACAAGACACGGGAAACCTCTGATTGTCTGGTGAAGCTGCAGCATTTATTTCTGCACAAACGTCCACTGTACATTCACTAGATATTCTCAGAGCTAAACTAACTCTTCTGCAGTGTGGCGTGAGCGCGCGTTCACGTCTAGAGGTGGAGCGAATATGCGAGAACGCGCGTGCTGTCTGAGTGAAGGCAAACAGGCAGAGGAGCGGGGACGCCGGCAACACGCGAGCGCGCATGTGTCCTGACCCGGTACATTTATACGCTTAAAAAGTTACAAACAGTCCCTTTAACTGAATTTGTGCAGCTGTTTGAAGTTGTACCACATTTTGCTGTATATGTATGTAGCACTTAGTTTTTCTCACTGCATTCAGTGGAGAGACTATATCTGTGCAACTGTTTATTTTGACTTAATATCTGTTTTGCATTAGGAGCTTTATTCCAAACGGATTTGGTTGGGTTATGACACGAAAAACAATCCGCTTTTGTACTCCAGTTTTCATACAGGATATGTACGGTAGTGAATTGGCTTTGAGCCTTTGGAAACATGACCCATTGCTATACAGATTGATAAAGACGGACTTGCTGTAGAAATATTACCAACCTGCGCATGTCTAAATTGTCTGTAGGGGTCACTTATTCATTTTGGAAAACCCACTCAAAACCTTTTTTTTCTACAAATCTTGACTTGATCAGGACCAAAAGACAATTTAATGTGTGACCCCCATGTGTTCTCTTGTTTGGGGGATTATTTCTACAGAAGGATGTGGTGTTGCACAACAGAGAATACTTGGGTATGAGTTAGTGACCAAATGATTGCCTCTATCTACGTCGAAAATTGACTCATTTATTTAGTTTTGTCTGGTTTTGCGGGAAAGGGGGTTTTCATCGTTGATTCCGGGAACTCAGCATGTTGAGCAGACACTGCCGCGGTGAGAAAATGTTTCTGTAATCTGAAGCTAAATGGCTCATATCATGAATTCACTGTAACCCAATGCAACTTCCATTTGTCATTTCTTGTACAAACAGTGATCATGTTCTGTGTAATTGGCACCGCTCTCTGTGTTTGTTTAAAGTTGGTCCAGTTAGCCCTGAAAGTGACTTCCAATTGTCATTTTAACAACAATTTATCTGACTGATTGTGACATAGACCCACTTTACACCTTGCATTAAAATATGTCTCGTATCTAGATTAGGGCTGTCAGTCAATTAAAATATTTAATCGTGATTAATCATACTTTTTTTAGCTGTTCAAAATGTACCATAAAAGAAGATTTGTCAAGTATTTAATCCTCTTATCAACATGGGAGTGGGTAAATATGCTTGCTTTATGCAAATGTATGTGTATATATTTATTATTGGAAATCAATGAACAACACAAAACAATGACAAATATTGTCCAGAAACCCTCACAGGTACTGCATTTAGCATAAAACAATATGCTCAAATCATAACATGGCAAATTTCAGCCCAACAGGCAACAACAGCTGTCAGTGTGTCAGTGTGCTGACTTGACTATGACTTGCCCCCAAACTGCATGTGATTATCATAAAGTGGGCATGTCTGTGAAGGGGAGACTCGTGGGTACCCATAGAACCTATTTTCATTCACATATCTGGAGGTCCGAGGTCAAGGGACCCCTTTGAAAATGGTCATGCCAGTTTTCCCCCTAGCTTTAAAACTGACCCGCTACAACCTAAAAATCGCGTTAATGCGTTGAAGAAATTACTTGCAATAAAACTAATTTGCTTTAAGGCGTTATCGCGTTAATATTGACAGCCCTAATGTAGATATGATTTAACCTGATTACATTTACACCTGGTATTTATATGTGTCTCCAGTCTCCACATTGAGATCCGATCACTGTGTCTGAAAGGGCTGAGAGGACGGCTGCATGCGCGGACACATCAGCCCCAAAACTTTAAGGTACGTAAGCTCCGGGGCCCAAAAAAACATACTCGGACCAGCCCCAGCATTAGGTATTTTCGCCCACATAGTTGTATCTGGATTGAAAACACGACTGCATTTACACTGTTGTTCAATATGGTCACAGCGCGTCCCTGACCGTCTCCGGAGGTGATTTGGCCGATCGGATCACAATCCGTCCTCGATGTGTTTTCGGGTGCATTTCCACCTGTACCGCCATGTCAAGCGCTATCCGATTACAATCCATTCACCCTAAACACATTTTAATACCAGGTGTAGAGGGGGCGTTGACAGTGACTTGAAAGGTAAATGTTTTTGCACTGATTTCAATTGTGAAGGTGCAATCAAGATAATTGTCATTTGACAATAAAATACTGTGGGTTATCCTTTGAGAAATGAATGGCAAAAGAGTTCTTATTTATATTGCAAGTC
Organism: Sebastes umbrosus; assembly: GCF_015220745.1. Taxonomy (NCBI): domain Eukaryota; kingdom Metazoa; phylum Chordata; class Actinopteri; order Perciformes; family Sebastidae; genus Sebastes; species Sebastes umbrosus. The sequence goes on from NC_051276.1 coordinate 3,530,382, forward strand.
CAATGGGATGTATAGGATGTCTGTCATTACTAAAAGTGTGTTTCCCAAACCCAACAGGATTCAGCTGGATCTCACAGACTCGGGGTCAGCTCAGGTTGGATTTTGCACTTAAATGCTCTACCTTAAAGGTCCCATATTGTAAAAAGTGAGATTTTCAGATATTCAGAAATTGTGCTTTTGAAACAAGCCGTTAGGATTTCTGTCCATTTGTGATGTCACAAATATACAATATATAGATCATTACAAAGTTTTAAACATAAACATTCTAAATGTGTCCCAGTTTATTCCTGGTTGCAGTGTATGTAAATAACATCAGCTGACAGGAAGTAAACGTGGACCCAAGCTGTTGCCTAGCAACGCAATTCTGTTGAAATGTACTAAAAAGGAGCGTTTCAGACAGAGGGTAAATACAGGTATATTCGGACAGACAGCATGAGGTAAATACAGTTGTTTTTTTTAACATTACAGCATGTTAACATGTTCTAGTAGAAACACAAAATACAAGTATGAACCTGAAAATGAGCACGATATGGGACCTTTAAGTATTTAAACAACTGTTGTAATTGAATATCAGATAATTTAAAAAGTTGAAGAAAGTACTTTTGAGTAAAATATGGTAATATACCATAATGAAAGCTTTCTTACCGTTTGCATTTCCCATCATAAATCAATTTAACCGACTTCATTTTAGCCTGAAATGGGATTAGTTATCCAGGTTGTACAGGAGAGCGTGGCAGTGTGAAGTATCAGTTTACACAGATTAAAAGAATACATATAAACAATACCTAGATAGTTGGACTAGTTGAAACACATTTTACAGTCCTTGATAATACGGTTGCGTAACATGTTGTGGCGCCACAGACTTTGGTAACGCTTTATTTTACAGGTCTGTGTGTCAAGTTCCTGGGAATCTTAGATCAGAACATAAGTAACCAGGTTACTCACAGGAAGGAATGATGAGTATCACTTGGGAACAGACTGGGAAACATATGAACAAATCACTGTGTAATGATTCGATATCACATGCTGGCTTCTTTCTTCATGAGTCGCTCCTGACTAGCTCCAGACCAGCTCCCCAAGAGGACCAAAACTAATGGCATGGTAGTGACTGATTTTTCTTTGGAATCTTTTCATCATTGTATTCACAACATTCAAGATCGGAGGGTGTTTTTTACTCCACAGATAAACCTATAATTTGAATCTGTGCAGCAGATGTGTGAACGGCTTCATCTCAGCCGTGTCTCACAGATGTAACCGCAACCTGAACTGAAGCCTTTGTTTGCGCTTCAAGTCTATTTCTTTTTCTTTTTCTTTGACAATACATGTCTAAACGCAAGGTTGTTGCCCAAGGTTGTTGCCCAGAGCCAAGGAGTTCTCGGTACGCAGTACGCCCTCTCTCTCCATGTAGGGATTCCCGGTGCAACTGTCAACCATGGCGGACTGTCCTCAGTGGTCTGCAGCGACGTCTTGTTTACCATGTTTATGCTGTGTGACTTCTTGCCATCAGCATTCATAACCAGACAACCTTTATGATTAAATTGTTTTCTAGAGCACCAAGTTCTTCACAGATTTAGCCTTGTAGTTTTGCTCTCAAAGTGCTCCAGATTGATGCATTAATCTTTAAAATGTTTTAAATTTTCTTCCAGGCATGCATGACCGGTCAGTGTATCTTTTGGTCATTCGATTTTCCTCTCACAAACGGATATTAAAAAAACAAAAAAATGTGTGGTTATTTGATTTTCTTTTTAAAATACAAAAAATAATATCGAAATATAAGGCAAAAATGGATGAACTAATCTTAAAAAAAAACGTTTGTTTTTCATTTTTTATTTTTAAAAACAAAAAATAAAATCACTGGAAGACAGAAACTAAAAAAACAGGCGTTTTTTTTTTTTTTGTTTCTGCGACCAAAAGTTGGCATTTACAAAGTAGGAGCGCGTATGAGGACGGTGCTGTGTATGAGAGAAAAAGAAGCACGGTGCTGCCGTGTGACTGAAGGTGATGGACATGGATCAGTAGGTAGTTTTTTGAAACATTAAGAGAGTGCGTCTCAGGGAAGAAGACATGACACAGCACCGTCCTCATACGCGCTCTTACTTTGTAAATGGCAACTTCCGGTAGCAGAATATAAAAAAAAACAGGAGTTTCCTTTGTTTCTGACTTCTAGTGATTTTATTTTTTGTTTTTAGAAATAAAAAATGAAAATCAACCCTTTTTTAAGTTTAGTTCATCCCTGTTTGACCCTGATGAAGAAAAACGCCTTGTATTTCAATATTAATTTTGTATTTTAAAACAAAAATCAAATAACCACACATTTTTTGTTTTTTAATATCCGTTTATGAAAGAAAAATCTAATCGAACCGCTGAACTGAAAGTGAAACTTATAGTCTCTTATCAAAGCAGCCAGACTCCGTTGACAAAAACGGTATAGATAAATTGTACTTTCAGTTCAGTTCTCCGTATACTAAACTGATATTGATTATTTTAGGTGTCTAAAATATGTTTTGCTGCTGGCCCCGTCCACAGCAGTACATTGCTTTGCTCCTGTGCTGGTACTCCTGTCTGTTTCTCCAAACTAGGGGCATGCCAATCGCCATCTACTGTAGGTAATACACTGACTATGGATAAGGACCTCATACAACCACACTTCAAAACACCTGAACTATTCCTTTAAGTCAAAGGGTACATCATACTGAGAAGTTCCTATTAAACCCTCATTACTTCACCATTATCTTACCATACTGACAAATTTCGTGCCCCCGCCCTCGAAAATTTATTCTTCGTAGGCTATATGTTGAACCTATGCTTTACTGTAGACATTTGTCCATAGAGATTGGAGTTACTGTCTTTATTTGACCTAATTAGTTCCAAATGGTGCTTTTCCAGGAAACTTTCACTCCGAGGGTCCGCAAAATAATTAGCTATAAATTATAAAAATGTGCTGCATCATTAAAAAGTACATATCTACAGATGGGGATCATTTGCACCAACAAAACAAGCATATGGTGTCCATTACTCCGACCCAGCTTTGGGCCAACAGAAACTCTGATATGATTGTGACACACAGCTCAAGATTAATTACATAAAATGTAGGCTGCACATGCTGTCAAGTTCAGTCCTAATGCAATTTGGATAAAATCACCCCTCTGTTTAAAGGTATATGTGGTATTAATATTAAATAACATTGCAAATTTCCCCACGGCGGGACTAAGAAAGGATGATCTCATCTTATCTGAACATGATTCAAATTGGAATGTGTTTCTGTCTATCACTATCAAACAGGTCTGAAGTGCTCAAGGTGAACTAAAAGTACAAATGGTAGTAAGCTTTATGCTTAATCGTGTTATGATTATGAGGGGGTTCTTGGAAAATTTCCTCCCCTTTAAGGGGTCCCTGGTCCCAAAATGTTGGAGAACCCCTGCTGTACTTTATTTGAGGCAACTGGTATTAAACCTGCAAATAACTGTTTTTTTTTGCCACTTGGGGGTAGCAGCAGAAGTTGTGAACACAACATTGATTTATTATCACCCTGTTACATATCCAGCAGTTACGGAGTCAAAGGTCAAAGGTCAAAGGTCAACTTTATTATCCCGCAAGGAGAAATTCATTTTGTCATACACGTCTCATAAAAAAACATATAAAACCTCACACACTCCCAGGATCCTGCGCACTCCCATGCACACACACACACACACACATCCCCACAAAAAAATACAACAAAATACTATGTGCCATATCAAGGTCATTATCAACCATCATCCTGTGACTCTTAGGCTTATATCCTGTGATTGTTTGTAGCCCTTGCCATGCTTTCCTGGCGTCCTCTTTAAAGAAACCCTCTAATTTATGTTTATATGCTGTCTCTCACTCAATAATCTTGCTTTTAACCTTTTTCTGTACTAACTTCTTTTCCTCTTTGCTTCCAGCCAACCTAAACAGGCACTTTTTCTCATTAAGAATTTGCTTTAACTCTGGGGTCACCCGAGGCTTGTTGTTCGAAAAGACCTTGATAGTCTTTTTTGGGAATAATCATGTCCTCGAAGAATTTGATGTATCCTGAGATAGCGAGTGCTGAGTCATCTATGTTATCAGTCCTGTCCTGTCACAACGTCCCAGTCCGTGCACTCCAGGCAATCCTGGAGGGGCTCGTTCGCAGCGGGGGTCCAGCTTTTAACCTCCACCTTTTTAGGCTTCGCTCGCCGCAAGCGGGGCTTATAGGCGGGCATCAGCCTGGCCATGTTGTGATCCGAGCTCACCAGACCAGGCAGTGCCTTAGGATAGAAGGCATCCCGTATGTTTCCATAGCAATGGTCAAGGCAAGCTTCATTGCGGGAGGGGCAGGTGACAAACTGCTGAAACATTGGTAAATGGTCCTTCAAGCTGCAGAGATTGAAGTCCCCCAAAATGAATTTGGCCGAGTCGGGAGCCTCTGCCTCAGCTTGGGATACTAGGTCATGTATGACAGCGGCAGCCGCCTAATTGTCCACAGAGGGAGCAATGCAAACAACAAAAAGTCTTAAGCCGTGGGCACACTACCCGCATCAGGAGCGCGTGGCGTCTGCGTCGCGGCTGCGTGATGCAGGAGTCTGGTGTTCACACTAGACGCTTGTTGGCTGCGTGTCGGCTGCCTGTCAGCTGTGTTTCTGTTGCTGCTGTCAGCCCTTTCTTTCTGCATAGAGCTTGCCTTTTAATGGCTATTTAACTTCATGATAAATATAATTTATATTTATTTTAGACAGAGAAAGGTTCAGAAACGTGTGGTAAATAGTAAATAACAGTAATAATCCACAATTAAAACTCCTTACTGTATTCATTTATGATGCATACATCACTGTCCGGCGCATATTTCAGAATAAAAGCCTCGTGTTAACAAATGAAGGAATTCTGTGCAAAGAAAACCCGCTTTAGGGCTTTTATTTCTAAATGAAAGCAGGAAGTGTTGATTTAAAAACAAGTTTACTTAACTTTACTTTTTTTCATCTCCGTAACATATTCTACAGATAAACCTCGAAACTGTAGTAAAATCTTGCTGGTATGATGTTAATATACAGTCACTAGATCCCTTTCACTGTCTGTGACATATTCTACAGATGTCCAGACATGTAAACTGTATTATGTAACTGATATGATGTCCATATACTGTCAATAGATCACCTTCACTGTCTGTTGCTGCTGGGACACGCAGCTGAGACGCGAGCGGCTCGCGTGTAAAATAGGCGAGTATTCTATTCTATAAAATAGACGCGCGTGAGACACGCGTCTCATGCGGGCAGTGTGTCCACTCTAGTCTGTTAACATGGACGCGAAATAAAAAAACAACACGCCACGCAGCCGGCACGCGCGTCTCATGCGGGCAGTGTGTCCACCACTTTATTTGGTGTATATCGCGAGGCAGGTCATAAGGCCTTAGGCTAAGCGCCAGTAATTCAATGTCCTTTGTGCAAACCTGATGTTTGGTTGTAATATGCGCTGGTTAACAGTACTTATTGTTGACAAACACACACACTCCACCGCCCTTACTTTTCCCGGAATTCAGGTTTCTGTCCCTCCTCACGAGGGTGTAGCCCTCCAGGTCGACCGCTGAGTCAGGATCCGTCTCCGTGAGCCAGGTTTCAGTCAGGCAGATAAGGCAGGATTGTCGGTAGTCAGAGAGGTGTTGGGTGCAAGCCTGCAGCTCGTCTGCCTTATTTCTTATGCTCTGAACATTGCCGAGCATAATAGATGGAAGTGGTCGTCTGTAAGGCTGCCTTTTAGTCCGCTCCCGTATCCCACCTTTCTTGCCGCGTTTCCTTGCTTTAATTGTGCCGTCTTTGACACACTCAGGTGGAAACAGTTTTGTGTCATCGTAGCGTAGACGTGTTGCGGAGGTTCTTAGATTGATTAAGACATCCCGAGTGTAGGTGAGCCAAAGTTCCAAGCCGCTGTTTGTGTATGTGATGTGCCCCGCAGCAAGTTTGGCACGTTCGGTCAAAAAAGTGACAAAAAAACAGCAGCAAAAGCACTGGAGCCGACTTCATCTTTAACCTCCACGCTCATCTGTCTGAAACACGGTCAAACATTACGACTCCTAAAACAAGTACTTAAACAATACTTAAAACAAACAGACATACAGAGACGTGCATGGAACTGTGTCGCCGCTCGCGCATGCGGCATACCACCCAGTGACATTAGCTTTCATTTGGAGTTGGGTTTCTGGCACATGTATGTCCAACATTCATTCTCTTTTAGCTCGGTTTTTGGTCTCTACTAACACCCGAAGGAAATATCTGGTTCTTTAGCTGCTAAATGCTCCATTATGTTCACCAGCTATTTGCTGACTGGGTCAGTGGGACTTAAGAGCTTTTTCACTGAAAACAGCTGCCCGCTGCTGCTGCTGCTGCTGCGGCTGAAAGCGAAGCTAGAGAGCAGTGAGAGTGAACTAAAACAGTAGAGGTGTGGGCCGGACAGCTGAACAATGAGCTGAAACTCACTGTAGAGTTCTGTAGAGCTGAGAGGAGCTGCAGGTTCAGGTGATAATTCTCCGTAGGTTCATCACTATGAGCGGCAGCTTTCACCTTGTCACATTAGCCGGGTTTCCACCAAAAGTTTCCACGGGACTTTTAGTCCCTTCAAGGAACTAAAAGGTTCCTTCAACTCACTGTTGTCTGCGTTTCCACCGCGGTCTAAAGACCTGCGAAGATTAGGCAAATTAGTCTGCCAACGTAAGAAAAAGCAACACGATACGGGACGAGGGGCTGCTGCTGGTCACAGCAGTAAACACAGCGGAAAAAAATTAAACCTTAGAAAAAAAATAAAATGTTGTTGGGTTTCGTCTCACTGTGACATTATTTACTGCTGCATATATACTCTCTCTCTTTTCCCTTTTTTTTCTGAGTCAGGAAGCCGACAGCAGAGACTAACTTTACTTTCCTTTTTGGGGGGTAAAAATGCCCCCAAGAACTTGATTTAGACGCTGGTTCCTGCAGTCAAAATGCAATGAGTTCCTCAAAAAGTTCTTAGTTCTGGGGGGAAAGTTCCTGCATTTGTGTTCTCATTGTCATTTGATACATTGTTAATATAAACGTATTGATTATAGCCGCTTTAAGTCTTAAAAAACACATGACCCCTCTACAAGACCGAGAGGATTATCACGCAGGTTCCTCTTTAGTTGCCGTCGTCCTTTCTGGCACAAATTCTATCCCACTCAAACGTACTGTTAATGACTAATTACAGCCAACTGACTCAGAGGGAATGTGGGGGCTTTAGGTTCTCGGAGCATTTGTCCACTTTGACTGGTGGCTAGTGCAGCCTTAACTGAAATAATGACTGTAGATAATACCCTGTGCAATTTGAATATTTTGATAATTTATCTCAGAATATAGTTCATTTTGATGACACAGTAATTTGGTAATAGTTTGCAGGCGTTTGCGATGATTCATTTGATTTTACAGCTGCATGTTTGTCTCCTTAATTAAAAAAAAAGAATGAAAAATGTAAAGAAAATCAAAGAGGTGTTGAAATGTATTTTTTTTTCACCCCTCTGGATCATTCATCATATCATTTCTTTCATATTCTGCCAGTTTGAGGACCAATCCTGTTCTGGCTGAGGATGTCTCCTTTTCCAATAAAATCCCCAAATAAAATCACCAAATCCAGAATCTGACTCTAATTCTAAATGAATTAGTAATCAGCAGTGTAATCTGTCTGTGTGGGATCATAATCAGACCTCCCCGCCATCACTGAGGAAAAACTGGTCCTCTAGTGCGGCAGTGCAGCCAGAAACCCCCTGCATTTCCCACAGCCAACTGTAGGCGTAAAGTAGGTGGTACTAGTGCGTCAAAGAGAACGCTGCCCTCAGGGGACTTTCTACTCAGTCTCCACATGTCCACATAAAAGAAATAGGAGAGAAGGACACTTTAAGCTTTGTATATTTGCACATGTAGAATGTGGAGCTCCTCCTCCTTCTTCTTCTTCCACCGTGTGGACACAAAACTTCTCCAGCAGCAGGAGCTCCAGGAAGAAGCGAGGCAGCAGCAGAGGAACAACATCTAAAGACCCTTTTACACAACATGCCTTTATTCTAGAAATGTAAGAGAGTCAATCAAGGACTGATCCTTCTGGAGTACATTCAAAGTGGAAACATATAATTCATAAGAGGATATTGGTTTTAAAAGGATACAAACACTGCTTTTTCCAAAGAAAAAGTGATTCTTTGGTAAGACTTGGTATCTTCTATCTACTTCATATCATCAGGAGGCCGCTGCAGCCCTGGAGCACAAGATGCTGGAGCTGGTGAGGCTGGAGCCGTGATGACAGAGCCCATCCTGCAGGGTCTCTGGGAGTCGGTGAGATCCGGTCAGGAGCAGATCCTGCTGTCTCCGTACCTGCCCGCGTCCTTCGCCTTCTTGATTCATGTCCTGCTGAGCGCTCCGTTCCTCGCGCTGGACGCCCTGGGGGGTGTCAGTCAGCGGGTCCGGTCCTGGAGGATCTCCGCGGGCTCCGGTCCTCCGCCGTCTCTCCGCCGGTGGTTTGACTGTTTGTGGAGCGTGCTGTTCAAATATGTCACCGCCGTGTTCCCGGCCACCGTGCTGATCCACGCGCTGTTCCACGCACTGAGGAGCCCCGCGCTACCGCAGCTGGCTCCGTCCTGCTGGCAGCTCTTCGTGGAAGTCTTCGCGTGTTTGCTGCTTTTCGACCTGCTCTTCTTCATATGGCACATCTGTCTGCACCGGTGAGCAGTCTGCATCCCATACCATGTGGTTGTGTTTATTTCAATGTGACAGTTTTTATTTGAGGTGTGTATTTCTCCGTATATTGAACGTTTTGATACTTTCACAGTATTTATAAAGCACTTAAACCTGCTTTATAATATAAAAGAGCTGAAAATCTCACTTTTTACAATATGGGACCTTTAAAGCTGCAGTAGGTAGAAATGGAGCAAATATGATTGAAAAAGTTATTTTTTTATAAAATTCACTATATCCTGGCAGTAGTGTGTGAGACAGGTAATCTGAAAAAAAATAATGTTCCTCCGGTGTCCTCCGGTGCTCCTAATGGCATCTGCAAGATTTTGCAGACCGGAGGAAAACAACCAATCTGAGCTGAGCTGGAGCCTTGCCTTCTCTGAGCAGCTGACATCACTCACAAAATCCAATCAAATGGTTAAATTAGGCACCGCTGATCAAATATGAATCAATATTATGTTACTGTAATGCCTATTTCTCGCATAAAATGTTTTGAGAAACATCTTGTAGTGTAATGTTTAGCTGTAAAATGTGAGAGTTTGTGACCCGGCAGCCATGTTGAAATCAGTTGAGGAAATACCAAGCACCGACTACCAGCCGGAGCAAACTTTCTCATTCAACAGCTAAACAGTACACTACAAGATGATTCTGAAAACATTTTACATGAGAAATAGGCATTACAGTAACAGAATATTGATTCATATTTGATCAGCGCTGTCTAGTTTGACCGTTTCGCAAAGTTTGCGTGTGATTGACAGCTGGCTCCGTTGAATGAACAGCCAATAGGAACACTCTCTCTGAAATGACCTGTGATTGGCCAATGTCTCCAGTCACGGGCTAGATTTTCTAAAGCCTGAAAACAGAGCCATGAGGAGGACCAGAAGTCTAATTATCTCTCAGAACACTTGAATTACAATATGCTGAAAGGTTATTAGGACATTTTTGCCCAATGATGCCAAAAACATTCTGCCTACTGAAGCTTTAAGGTGAGGGAACATGTACATGTTGGGAATGTCTCCAACTAAAACATGTACATATATTTCAGGATGTGGTGCATCCTCCTTTGGGATAATCACTTTAGATCTAAAATCAACAGTTTATAATATAAATATTATAATAAACACCCCGTCATCGGGAGCAAGGTGAGCCTAGGGAGAGGAGAAGTTGAGAGCAATATCGGTATGCCTCTATCAATTAAAACCCGTAGTAAGGTTATCAAGGAATTCCCCCTAAAGCCAGCGGCTGTTCCAAGAAAGGTTGCTTCAGGAATGCGGCATGACACAACATCAACCAATCACATCCCAAAAAAAGATTAAAAGTTGATCAGCCTATATGATCATCTTTTGATTTATCCTTTATTGAACCATTGCAGTTAACAATGAGATAAATACTTTGATAGCTTTAGGAAAAGATTGCGGTTTTGGGTTAAAATAACTCAGAAAGTGCTGTAACTGAAGTATAAAAGGTACGTGACAAATAAATCAACTTTGACGTGTTTCACATGGGACACAAACACCGGTCTCCTGAGCGAAAGTCATGTGTTTTTTGACCCTCCCATCCACCCTGGCATCCGCCGCCATACTTCACCAGTTCATAATTGATGGGTTACATACGAATTGATTTTGTGCTGACCATCACGTGTCTATGTACACAAATCAATACATTAAATTTTGTGATAATTTCATGAACTGCGGTGCGACTGCGACTTTAATATAAATTTTCTGCTAAAAGCCTACACTTTTTTACTCGAGTACATTTATCGGACAGCGACTGTTATTTCACATATTAAGATTTTAAAAACCTATGATGAGCATATGAAATACTTTCTATTTTCATACAATAAATGAAACCACCCAAGCAGCACATAAAAATAGCTAGAATCACTTCCACGAGGCAGTTATAACATTAAAGGCAGGGTTGACGATGTTCTCCAGTATCCACTATTTGTTATATTGGTTGAAATGGTCTTTACAGCCCGACAGCGATCCATTACTGATGAGCTCTGAAAAAGGGCCAGAGAAGAGCCGTCATCTGTTGCTGCTATAATCCTTTAAAAAAGTCTACCAGTCACTGCCTCGCGGTCCGCTTGGAAAGAACCAATCAGATGCCTCCCTGCCTCCCTGCTCGTACTCTACCCTTGGCGTGCACCAGCCTAATCAAAATCATTAGTTCTAATCCATCTCCATATACAGCCCATGGAGATCAGATAAGTTGATGTGATGAGCTGTGTGGTCCAATAACAAATCTGTTCCACCTGGCTTGGCACAGTTCTAATTAAAGACATTAAGTGGGATTAGAATGACAAATAACATGCTGTGTGTTTAAGTAATATTGCTTCTAACCTATGGCTTGTCAATCAAGTCGTGACCGCCGTGACCAGAGAGATCACGGTGCACACACTCCTCTGTGGCGTCTCCTCTCCTCCTCCCTCTATGTGTGGGAGTGTAGACGGAGGCTACTTCAAAGTTTGCGGGCCCTCTCCCCCTAAACGACGGCGTTTTGAGGCTGATGGATTGGCGCGTTACACACAGCCTCTCCGGCAGTGCCCGACTGCAAGCCCGTGCGTAAAGCAGCTCTGGAGGGTTCCACTCAGCCGGTCTGAGTCCCCCGTGGGTTGCATCAGAAAGCAATACAGTTTTCATTATTTATCAATACATGTTTGTCAAATTTAATGTTAATTAAATATAATGATTTGTGGGAGGACACAAAAGCTTATTTGGACAGGCTCAATGCTCCACAAGTTAAATAGGTGCATTTTGCTCATATGCAGTCAAATGGAGTTGTTGATGGGACAGAGGATTGGGAGACGGCGGAGGCAGAGGGTCCAACGGCCAAGCATCACATACATCTGCTCCACACTTTCACTTCGCGCATGAGCGGATCGGTTTCAGCAGAAAAGCGGCTCGCTTCTCCAATTTGACGAGTCCGCCTTTTAAAAAGCGATGCGAATGGGAGATGACACTCTGATTGGTTTAATTTCTGTTACGCCCAAAACAAACCTATGATTAATTAAAACACACATTACTAAACACAACCCCTTTGCCCCTTGTGCCTTGCTTTGCGCCCAGATTATGCGCCGCTTAAGTAGCAAAAGTGGAGTTGGACACGCCCTAAATGCATTTGCGCCGTGCACTTTAGACCATGCGCTATAGATCCTTTAAATAGGTCCCTTTAAGTCTCAAGTCCAATCGGAGATAACCCTGATGACATCACTTTGGCATCATCAGGGACAGGGAAACTGATGGCATGTGAATCCTTTATTCTGAACATACTAGGTGACCATAGGTGTCCTGACAGTTGCTTTTCAATATTATTAGTAATAGTTGAACTAAATTTCTATTGCGTAAACGACCACAGACACACTGACATTATACCATTCTGGGAATATTGTAGTGATTATCCATAACAGTAAGAACATAAGCAGAGACAGCTGTTTGTATGTTTCTCATCAGGGTTCCCTGGCTGTACCGCAACGCCCACCAGCTGCACCATCAGTACCACATACCCTTTGCTCTGGCTGCTCAGGACAGCGGCTCACTGGAGCTGCTGTCTCTGCTGCTGCTGGCTCTGAGCAGCGCCTGGGTGGTGGGCTGCCACCCTCTGAGCGAAGCCTTCTTCCACCTCATCAACAGCTGGCTGGCGGTGGAGGACCACTGTGGCTACGACCTGCCCTGGGCTCTGCACAGACTGCTGCCCTGCCTGGGAGGAGCCCCCTACCACCAAGCCCACCATACTCTCCACAGTGTCAACTACGCCCCCTACTTCACCCACTGGGACCTCCTCTTTGGCACGTACCGTGCACCAGTGCAGTATACGCGTCCAAAGTGACAAAACTGTTGCATATGGGGACTGTTGCATTCTGAGGGCGGCAGTAGCTCAGTCTGTCACTCACTCTGTGTAGTAGCTGCCCACTGCTCCTTATACACTAGGAGGGGTAAATTTGACTTTGTGCTGCGCTGTGATAAGTACAATGTGTGCCAATAAAATTGGATTTACATTTACATATATCAAACTGAGGATTGCTCAAGTTCCAGCAAAGCTGTCAAGGATGCAATGAAGGATATTTTCTGCAGATGTTGGTTGTTCCTGATCAGCTTTTGATACGCACGCTTCATGAGGAATATGTCATCCCAAAGTTACAGCAAACCAACCATTGCCATTTCAGGCACACATCCTACAGTGTCAAGACATTTTGAGAGAGGGGGGACGGCTGGAGTTCGGTGGGTAGAGGGGGTTGTCCTAACCACAAGGTTGGCGGTTTGATCCCCAGCTTTCAGTGTCCACATGTCCACAAGTGTCCTTGAGCAAGACGATGAACCCCAAGTTGCTTAGCAGCAGCCCCCTTCTCCTAATGCCTAGGGTGGGTTAAGGAGACCAAAGCTACAGTCTCCCCTGTGTCTTCTGACCACGGCCGGGGGGGCTGGAGCAGGAAGAGTTGACACTGTTTAACAGACGGGCTTCACTAGATAGAACTTTGCGGTTTTGATGCTTCTGTGTAGTTTGTGTTGTTTGAACAGCGTAGCCACCCGCGAGCGCGCATGGGACACCGACCCGCAATGATATATACGTGTTAGGATTTACAAACAGTGCCTTTAAATTCCACGTATTATGAGGATTGTAATAAAGTTTAAGTTGAGTTGTGACCACAAAATGCCATTTATAATAAAAATGATTGAAATCTGTATAATGTTCTAAACAAGACTACATTATCTGTTTCCTCGTCAGTGATCTAAGTTGTTGATGACTAAGTTCATGGACAAACATCATGTTCAGGTGCAGTATTTACAATGTGAAAACTAACAATGGCATTTAAACGCTAATTTCTCCAGCTGTTCTGTAGCAAGTGAATGCAGCATGAGATGACGCAATAAATCATGACAATGAAATAATGAACAAACGCCTGAACTATTATGCAACTGATTTGCCCTTGTGACATGGGAGTGTTTTGGTGTGTATTCATTCATGTTGTATGTGTAAGGCAGATAATACATGACAGATTTATTTTGGTCAATGCTGATCAGACTGTACGTGTAGGTAAAGGGAAGTGAATGTCTGCTGATATTCACCCATGACAGGTTACTTTACAAACTGATTAAATGAAAGAGAAGTTTGATGCCATTATCAAGTCGGTGCAGTACAATTGGAAGTTACAACCAGCAGCCAGGGACAGCACTGCCTGGGCCGGCTGTTGTCGTTGCGGGGTCGAGTCCAGATCAGGATCTAGTTAGAGACACTGAGACATGGATTTTAGTAGTGCTGTCCCTGATTTTTTTTGTTTTCTGTCCCTGATGGTTGCTTCTTCTACTTTGTTTTTTTAAAGCTTGGAGCTGTCTTATGCTAAAACTGCCAGTGCTTAGAAATCCACACTCGTTAACCCACACGTCAAGTTGGTCAAATACCTTTTACTGTTTACTCTATTTGGTGGTCATATCTTTGATGTTAGGCGACATTAATTAAGGTGGATTATCACAATCCTTTGAGTTTACTATGATTTGCACCTATTTTAAAAAATAGTTTTCAAGAGCTCTTCAATATCAATGTACTTTTTATTTAAGGGCCATGGACTAAGGAAGGGAAAGAATTTTTTATCAATATTTTTGCTTAGAGATTTCTACAGGTGGTTGTACCTTTATATACTTCAACTCCTACAGGTGGTTATGCTTTAACTCCAGTAAGGTCTTACTTCTAGTTACTCTTTCCCCCCCTCTTTTTTCTTTTTCTTCCAGTGGGTGATCAGTCCACTGGATCAAAAGAAAAAAGATAGCAATATTATTATTATTATTATTATTATTATTATTATTATTATTATTATTACACTATGTGTGATTACAGTGTATTGATGTTATCCCTCTGAGTTCCCAGAACTCCTTGTGTATTTACACTTATACAAGAAAAAACAGTGTATTGATGTTATCCCTCTGAGTTCCCTGAACTCCTTGGTACCGTATTGTGCTAGCCCTGGATTCTACAGCGGTCGTCTAACACCTGCCCTGTTGACACGTCTGTCACAACCACCCTCGAAGTGGGAGAATCACTTTCTTCATTCCCACAACAGCGCTTTATCCCCCTGTACAGATACTGTATCCCCCTGTACAGACGCCGTATGAATGAAATCTTACTTGGTACCGTATTGCGCTAGCCCTGAATTCTACAGCGGTTTCCAAAACCTGCCCTGTTGACACGTCTGTCACAACCACCCTCGAGGTGGGAGAATCACTTTCTCTTCATTCCCCCAACAGCGCTTTATCCCCCTGTACAGATACTGTATCCCCCTGTACAGACGCCGTATGAATGAAATCTTTTAATGTATGCCTTTTTATCAATGAATTCTTACTTACCAGAAAGACAGAGTTGTTTATTTTTTTTCTTTGCCACCTGGTTCTTTGGATCACAGCGGTGAGCGAGACTTGGTCCTCCGGCGTCAGGCCCCCACTTCTACACCCTTTTTATAGGGAGGTTGAGGTTAGAGTCCCGGACTCCAGCCGTGCACGGTCTTTACCCTCGCACAGAGTTCCAGCGGTCCCGCTCACACGAGTGATCCTGCCGACAACGCCAAATTGTGGTGGCAGTTTCTGTTAAAACAAGACACAAACCAACGTAACAACTTGTCTTTCAGTGAATTTAATAAAAAAGCATACATTAATAACTAAAACATCTGCAGATGGACTGCAGATGGACTCACGAGCACAGCCACCTGTTGTGGACTGTGGCAAGTGAGCCCCGAATACAAAGAGTAGTCAGTATTTATACATTTAAAGCATAACACGAAGATAAGTGCAAAGAAGAAAAGAAGAGAAGGATAGAAAGTGTATCAATGCGTCAACACACAGCAGACAACAGAGCATCACAAGACATAACAAGTATTCCAGCAATCTGTTGTTTGCAGTTACAGAGAACTAAAATGTCAGGTCACTGTCCTATGGTGACCTAGTTGAACATGTGAGGCCCTGAGATTATCTAAAGGTACAGTGTTAAACTGCAGATATTAAAATTGCCATTACACTAAGTTCATTGACAAACATCATGTTCAGGTGCAGTATTTACAATGTGAAAACTAACAATGGCATTTAAACGCTAATACCTCCAGCTGTTCTGTAGCAAGTGAATGCAGCATGAGATGACGCAATAAATCATGACAATGAAACAATGAACAAACGCCTGAACTATTATGCAACTGATTTGCCCTTGTGACATGGGAGTGTTTTGGTGTGTATTCATTCATGTTGTAGGCGTAAGGCAGATAATACATGACAGATTTATTTTGGTCAATGCTGATCAGACTGTACGTGTAGGTAAAGGGAAGTGAATGTCCGCTGATATTCACCCATGACAGGTTACTTTACAAACTGATTAAATGAAAGAGAAGTTTGATGCCATTATCAAGTCGGTGCAGTACAATTGGAAGTTACAACCAGCAGCCAGTCTATGGAATCAAAATAGGGTCAAAAGTATTGTCTCTCTGTCTGTCTATCTAGGCTTATAGCATTGCCAGTTACTTTGTTTTTGTATAGATGCAGGTGGGGCAGATAGCTTATAGATATTGGGGGTGGGAAAAAAAAGTTCACCTATGCTGCCCTACAAAGCCTAACTGCAGAAACTATAAATTTGGTTAAAATTGAGTTATGATTGAAATATAACCTTTGGGTATCTGTTCTATCTTGTGAAAAAATTTCCTGGTTCGATCTTGTTCTGTTGTAGAGAAAATATCAAACATTTTTACTGTATCAATTTAGATATTTTCCAAAGTAAAAGTCCCTAGAAGTGTATAATTCAACTTTTTCCCACGGTCTAGTGTTGAAAAAGTTAACAAAAATCGCAATAAATCGTAACGTGTGAAGAGGAATTGCAATACATAAAAATCGCAATACATATCGATTCAGCACCCAAGTATCGTGATAGTATCGAATTGTTTTCTGGTTTTGGTTTAATTTCTATTCCAATTTCCGATTTGAAGACGAAAACATGAAAAGCAAGTGGATTTCTGTTTTTTTAATTCACACAACAACAAAAAAACAAAAAAACAACAATAATGCATTGTATATTTGTTTATCCTTTTATCAAACAAGTTGAACACAGCTTTGGATGGAGGGTACAACCCTCTGAGGTCTAAGCCATTTTTTTGCTATTTTTGGTCCCGCCTGGTCTCCTTTTGTAATAATTAACGCAGCGGGACACGAACAGCGGTCTCCTGGATGAAGCTTTGTGTTTGTTGGACAGGAATTCATTCTGCCCCCCTCCCATCTGTGCTTCCTGTCATCAAAAATACGAGTCTACAAAACTCTGTAAATCATATTTATGATGTTGGTGCAGGGTCAGCCAGTTACGATGTAATATACCCAGTCTCTGCAAGGATGTTAGACTCATATGGTTCCATTTTAATGTGGGAACCTAAAAAACAAAGGGTGCGCAAGTTAAGTTGCCAGATCAGCTTCAGAAACCCCCTCCCCCCTCATCATACAATTTTTGTAATTTTCCAAAACCGATATTCTGACATTCACTCCCACTTTTCCCTCATGATTGGCCAGGTTCGTGATTGGCCAGGTGTGCAGAGGTGAGGAAGTAAGCAAGGTTTTTCTCTCTCAATATCTCTATTTTCATTCTCTCACTTTTCGTGTTAACAACAAACGAGTACAACATTATGAATGCCTTCTAGGAGAGAATATGTGCACCATTATTCCTGTATTTCAACAATTATCACATCTCGCCTCTTTCTGCGATGGTTTCACTCTGTTTTCCTTTTCTTCCTCTTAAGTTACTGTCGGTAATCATCTGGTCTGATACAGTACACACACACACACACACACACATGCATTGGCATGATTCTATGCAGTAATACACAATTTACACATCGACAACCCAGTTGATGATGTTTGATGTGACGGTGCTGCTGCAGGCCGCTTGCTCAACTCCTGGCTGGGGCAGGGTGATGGGGTGAGAGCCATATCTATCTATCTATCTCTCTCTCTCTCTCTTGCTTTCTCTCTCTCTCTCTCTCTCTCACACACGCACACACACTCTCACAACCCTGGTTGAAATGTGTATGTGTTCTCAGTGAGTGTGTGACTTCCTACGGTTATAAAGTTTATTTCATGCTCCCACAGGCATGATGTTTTTTGGACAGTGAGAATAATGAATACTTCTTTTCACACAGTCTGTGTGACAAACACAAGGCTTTCATCCAGGAGAGCACCGTTTCACTTTCCATTTTACAAACAGCCGTTCATGTGCCACGTAACATAGTCATTTTAAGCCCAACTATGATGTTTTTTTCTGAACCTAACTAAATGGTTTTGTTGCCTTAACCTTAGCAAGTGTTTTTGTTTGAATTAAAAATTACCAAAATACCATGTTAAAGCTTCAGTAGGCAGTATATTTTTGGCATCATTGGGCAAAAATTCCATAATAACCTTTCAGCATGTTGTAATTCAAGTGTTCTGAGAGATAACTAGACTTCTGCTCCTCCTCATGGCTCTGTTTCCAGGCTTTAAAATATCTAGCCTTTGACGGAAGACTTTGACCAATCACAGGTCATTTCAGACAGAGAGCGTTCCTATTGGCTGTGCTCTGGCTGGTGGGCGGTGCTTGGTATTTCCTCAACAGATATCAACATGGCTGACGGGTCACAAACTCTCATTTTACAGCTAAACAGTGCACCACAAGATGATTCTGAAAACATTTTATTCAAGAAATAGGTATTACAGTAACAGAATATTGATTCATATTTGATCAGCGGTGCCTAGTTTGACCGTTTGATCGGATTTCGCGAGTGATTGACAGCCGGCTCATAGATGGCAGACTCTAGATCAGATGCCATTAGGAAGACCGGAGGACACTTGAGGAAACAAAGGTACAGGATTTTTACTGACTACTGTCAGGATATAGTGATCGTTTTAGAAAAATAACTTTTTTAAATCATATTTGCTCCATTTCTACCCACTGTAGCTTTAAGCAAATGAGTACCAAGGGGACTCACAAAGCATGAGTGTGTGATGAGTTGAGAATGCGTTGTTCCTGCAGAGGGAGACAGGAAGTCAGTTTCCATCCTTAAGCACACAGACTTGCCCATCTCTATCCACATGAACTTTGGCCACTACTGCCCACTGCCTGCCAGATCCAGTCAATGAAATTCCAAAAGCTGGCAGGCCATACAGTACTGGAAGCTACACTGTTTGCTGAAGCCCAGAAATGTCCTGAACATAGCAAAATAAGAAGAAAAGAGAAAATACAGGCAGATGGCAGGGTCCCTGCTAATGAAGTGTTTGGGCTCAGTGGGGAGCAGTAGATCACAGCCCTGTGCTTGAAAATCACTGAGAATCTAACATGACCGAATTTTTAAAAAAAAGGCTTCAGCATAGTAACATTTCCATGACCCGACCATTATGATATGATCATTACATGAAAGCTCCATACCTCTCTTCGCCTCTTTCACTCTTAAGTTGAAGTAACCATTTGAATGCAGGCCTTTTACTATGTAGTTTTACTAATAGTTCATTTGAGTTGGCCTTTCTTTTTCTACAACTGACGGGAACAACACTCCAAGTTAGAGAAAGGGTGAAAAGTAAAGCTAGCCAACGTTGGCTTGGGGCCCTCAAATCACTAATTCCACCCCTGAAAAAAAACACTTCCAGGTCGCAGTTACTCGACTACCGTCTTTGTGGAGGTAACTTCCAAAAAGACGTATTAGTCGCTTGTGTTGATATAACTACTGCGGTTATAAAGCAGAGCATTTGGCAGATGTATTTTCCTGGCACTAATGTTGTTAGTATTATAAGTAAGTATCAAGCTGAAACTGGGAAAGTCCAGTCTTACTCAAGGAGGAAATTACAGGTCACACCGGTGCAATACACTGCGGTTCAATTATGCGTCAAGTTGGCCATGTGCTCGTGTTGACTCCAGGGAATGAAGAAAAGTCCAGTTGTAACATTAGCATGTCCAGCTTATGTTGAGTTGGGAGTGAGAACGAGTTGGATATTCTCTCATCCCAGGTTACAATGAAAGAGAAGTTTGCTGCCACTCTCAAGTCATTACAGTACAATTGGAAGCTACAACCAGTAGTCAGCTTAGCTTAGCACAAAGACTGGAAACAGGGGAAAACAGCTAGCCTGCCTCAGCAGAGACTCCAGGAAGTGACTGCGCCTGGCCAAGGCAAACATACCAAATCGTAAAACCACACATTTTAGTACAGATTAAACAAACAAGATATAACGTGTCAGCTGGTGAACTTAAGGTCCTGGTAGGTGGATCTTGTTCTTCCTGTTTCCAGTCTTTATGCTAAGCTAAGCTAAACTGGCTGCTGGCTGTTATTTCATATTAACCGCACAAACGTGAGAGTGTTATCGATCTTCTTATCCAACTCTTGGCAGGAAAGCAAATACCCAAAATGTGAGACTATTTCTCTAATATCACTACATGGTTTGATATCTTTTTGTCATCTAGCCATTACAAAAGGTAAAGTAAGTCTTTAAATTGTGCCAAAGCTTCGGTGGAACTGTCTACATCCATCTATCCATCCATTATCTGTAACTTTTTATCCTATTCAGGGTCGCAGGAGGAGCGGAACCCAGCTGACATTGGGCGAAGGCGGGGCACACCCTGGACACGTCGCCAGACTATGAGCCGGAGAACCTGGAAAAAAACCACGCTATCACGGGGAGAACATGCAAACTCCAAACAGAAGGACCCCAAGCCGGGTGACCCTCGTGCTCTGAGGGTGACCCTCTTGCTGTGAGGCAACAGTGTTAACCTTAAAAAAGTGTGAAACTGTCTACGATGTAAAAATAATATGAATATCTAACGTGAACATTCCTCTCTGAGCCAAAGCTGTTGATGATTGGCTTGATGATTATATTGTAAATATATACTATATATATACTCTAAGAAAAGTCCGAAAAAATACAGGCCAATGTACCGTATTAATATGAAGGAATTTTCTGTATCGATTTTTCACAAGAGTTTTACTGGTATTTTTAAATATGCATTGCATTGTGGGAACAAGAACCTCCACTATCGCGAAAGTTGGAAGAGGCAGAGACCATCACACACAGCAAAGTTTAGTTCAAATTCCGAATTTGGAGAAACCTTTCTAAAAATTCTGCGGTAAAAATTCAACAATTAATGTCTAACCAAAATGATTTATGTTAAGGACTTAACGTTAGTTCGGTATCGTTTTAGTTGGAAAGCTGTTTTGTTGTTTAGTTCAGCTGTTATGGACCGTTAACGTTACCAGATACACAGGAATATTTTGCTGACTCATTTTGAGACTAACGCAAGTTTGGTAATTTATGTTTTACCAATGCTTATATTTTAGACTTCAGTGGACGTCAGGTAGAGTTAGCCCCAGTTTTAGTCTCAGGCGGTCCGATAGGTAACGTACAAATGCTACCATAAGCATCTGCATTGCCTCCAGAATGTAAAGGTTGGGCCTGCTATTTGGCTCGGCACGGAGGACATCCTGTAAATCAACAGAAATGTCCGTTTTAGGGTTGAAAAAAATGTCTGTAAACTTAACGGAAAATGTACTGGTAATTTTCTGCCAGGACATTATCTGTTTTTCTACGGATTGTTTTCTTAGATTATAGATAAATATGTTATATTCAACGCTATATTTGTTCATTTACGCATGAGAAAACATGTGTAAGCAGAACAAGGGTTTCATGTTTTATTTCTGTTCTGCTGTTGTGGTTCGTGATTGTTATACTGTGATGGGCCTCTCAGCTGTCTGCTCTCTCTGTAAACTGGTTCCATATGGATTTGACTGAGTAATCAAAACCACGTTTTTAGAGTTGAGAAGAAGCATTTCAGTCACTTTTTGCAGTTGTAACCTTTGTAATTTGTTTTACAAGAGAGGAATTGTCATCAAAAACCTTTAAAACCCAACAACAACAGCATTCCCCCGGCGGTTTATTTTTCTGCAGAATGCAGCTGGGGTCATGCCAGATGATTTGTAGCTACCTCTCCTCTGGCACTCATGCTCTGTTCACATGAAAGAAAGGATAGCAAAGAGCTGCAGATTGCTCAAGCTTCCTACACTTCATCACAGTGAGCTATGGGGTAACACTTAATGACTCAACATGGACAGTCAAATGCAATTCTCATAGAGAGATAATGAGTTTATATACAGTGTCATTACTTTACCTCAGCAATGTGTTGGATTTTTCTCACAAGCAGCAGCCTTCCCGGTAACGACTTGTAATATATTTTTTTAGGGTCTCTGGCGAGTGAAAGTCTTTACTATTAATGAAGAATGACAGTTGATTTGAATTAAACACAGAGTTCTGACAAAGACTGCTAGCTGTCATAATAACCGCATCGAACATCTGTTTCTCGTATGACTCTTCCAATGGGCTTTTTGCAGTTTTGCAATATCAGAGTCAAATGCAAATTGTTTAAAGGTGTTTGATCATTTGGAAGTACTTTTGTTGCATGTTGTCATTAAGTAATGTTTACCAAAGCGTACTTTTCATGGGAAATGAAGAGCTTGGAAGGAGAGAGCGAGAGATGAGTGCTGGGTGGTGGTGGTGTTGCCAAGAGATGGAATGATAAACATGTGACCCAAAACGGAAACAATCAGGGACCTATTACAGACCCCACGTCAGAGTTAGGGCGAGTCATGCAGCTTCGGATGACACACACCGAAACACACGTTCACAGCGAGATACACGTCGTCGTCGTCGTCGTGCCGCCGACGTCATGATGTCAGGCACCGCCGCATTACAGGATTTTGAAGCACTTTGAACTGTCTCTACATTGGGAAGCATTCAGTTTGTTGACTTGTGGTTTAGGTGTGCTCCTACATTAATCTCGTAGGCCAAATCCTTCACAAACTCCAGCATAACAACAAGATTAAAATTATTTCGGCAGAAGGAGCATTGTCAAAACAAGAGAGAGGAAACAGCACAGAGCACTCTTCACAACGTCCTTATCATCAGAGCAAATACTACAGACTTCCCATTTCATCATATTTCCTGAAAGTTTGCCATTCAGTGACAAAGGCCAGATTCATATTTCGTCCACCATTCTGTAAATATTCAATTAGTGAGCTTTACATAGCTGAGACCTCCTGTTGTCACAGTAACTGGCTGAGGTTCTTGCCCTCTGGTCTGTAAATATTTTTAGATGACCTCTGCTCTCATCTTACATGAGTCAGTGACTTGTTTGCTTTCTGAAACATCTCAGTGCACTTGTCATTAGTGGTTTGTTGCCAAAGGCTTTTTTTGAGGAAGCCAACATTACTGTAACAAGTTTCTAGATTTGACTCTGATGCACAGCACATATAATACAGTAGCATATTGGAAATAATGTAGAGTGATCTACAAAAAAAATAGCCATTTAGTCAAAACAGGACACTAGGAGGTAGCAGACGCATTACATAATAATCATTTTGAACCAATGTAGCGATGGTGTTATGGTGTTAAGTTACCCCACACATCGCTCTCACCTGCATTTTTGTAAACTTTTAATGTATTAGTGACTATAATGACTGCATTAGAATTGGTCATGGGTTGCAAATCCTCTTTCTTAGCAAGAATTAGATGCAATGATTGATACCACACTCATATCAGTTTGTTAAGTTACAGCTCGGAGAACGTTACGTTAGCTTAGCATAAAGGCTAGTAACAGGGGAAAACAGCTAGCCTGGCTCTGTCCAGTGGTAAAATAATCCACCAGCAGCTCTAAGTAAGGGATGATGTACAGTGCAACTGGCCGGTCATTGTGTGAAATGACAACAATGTCTCTCATCGCCCTGAAGAGGTTTATTTCACAACAATGACCCGCTAGCTGTACATTATCCCGCTTATTACACAGCTACTTACTTAAGAAATCAGTTATTTGACACAAAATCGGTCCGCCAGAGTCCGCCATCAGAACTGCGCTCATAGCAATGTTCTATTATACAGCACATAGCAACGGTCTGTAATAAAGAATTATTA
Source organism: Sebastes umbrosus (assembly GCF_015220745.1). Lineage (NCBI taxonomy): Eukaryota > Metazoa > Chordata > Actinopteri > Perciformes > Sebastidae > Sebastes > Sebastes umbrosus. The sequence continues at coordinate 3,554,035 of NC_051276.1, forward strand.
CACAGCTGTGTTGAATACTCAATTCTGATTGGTTAATCACAGCGTTCTGCGGTCTGTAATTTCTCTATAACAGACCGTTGCTATGTATAACAGACCGCTGCTATGGGTGCAGCTCTGATGTCGGACTCTGGCGGACCATTTTTGTGTCAAAATTGATTTCTTAAGTAAGCAGCTGTGTAATAAGCGGGATAATGTACAGCGAGCGGGTCATTGTTGTGAAAGAATCCCCTTCAGGGTGATGAAGGACCCCTCATTCACAACAATGACCAGCTCGCTGTACATTATCCCTTACATAACAGACAGTAGTCTGTTAGTCGTAATTGACCAATCAGAATCAAGCATTCAACAAAGCTGTGTAATAAAACTCAACAATTCTCTGCCAATTGCCTGACAACCTCAAGACAAGACTCTAGGGAGGCTGATAACCCCCCAAATACAAATTGTTGTTGTTGTTTTTTAACTTAACTTTTCATGCGGATTAATCACTTTTTTTGGCAATGCTAGCCTAGCTGTTTCCTCCTGCTCCTAGACTTTATGCTAAGCTAAGCTAACTGTCTCCAGGCTGTTTCGGAGAGCGGTATTGATCTCCTCATCTAACTCTTGGCGAAAAAAGATAATGAGCATACTTCTCAATATGTCCAACTGTATCTGTAACCATTTTGTGAAGTAGCCTGGCATTTACAACTAATACTCACCTGCCTGCCACAATCCAATCTTTACAGTACTATCCATGTTTTGCGTTCTGTATCTTCGCCTTTGATTTTCAGAGCACAGACATCTCATTCATAGAACACTAGTGTGACACACATTCTTAATCAAAAAGAAATATTGTAAAGTTTTCTGTATCCTTTATTTATCTTCAATGTACGTTGGTACATGAAATGAACATCACAATGCTTTTTGCGCTCTGGTTTAACATCTATTGAAAACTAAGTGAAAACAGAAAGAGATACTGGAGACCAGATCTTTGTTAGTTTTTTGTTCACATTTTCTCTTCACAAACAGGTTTTCCATCACAGCTGTCTGCATCTGCTAGCTGTCAGTGTGAGCAGTAGGCCATCTATTTTGTTCATTAGCAGGCCTTCCACTCAGTTTCCCATGGTTCTTTGTTTGTGTGTCGTGTATAAACTATGACCTGTGAGCTGATACTGTCGGACTAAATGATCTGAATGTCAGCAATGCATTGTATCATTGGTCTAGCAGCTTCTTCTTAATATAATGTAAAGGAAAGTTGACAGACCATGATGCTTTGATTGATGATTGCAAATGTGGAAGATAGATCATGTACAATTAACTGGCAAAAACAACACCAGTGTGGCATCTTAGCTCCAAATATTTACGTTCATCTTGACGAGATGACATTTTGATGGGGTGGAAACTTTCTGAAACAGTAAGGATCAGTTAAGGAGACTTTGCATGTAGAATTTTTTAAGTAATTGTTCTTTATTGTTTAAGAAACTGTTACCATTTCTCTTCCCAACAGAATTAATGTTGTGCTGCAAATGCATTGTCATGGATACAAAACCTGCGCTACAGTAATTAACTTACAAATGTACATATATACTTATCTACGCTGTTGTAAAAAAAATTAATAAATTAGAACAATAAATAGTCTTTTATTTGACACAAGCAACAGAGGTATCGAAAGGCTTTTAAACAAAGAAACTGTATTTCTGAAACTGTATTTCCTTTGAGTTGTATCCATAAGGAGAATGTGACAAGGTGACCCCTTTTCCACTCTTGAGTTTGGCCATCAGATAATAACTGTCCAAAAAGGCCATTTTTACCATAAAAGTGATGGATGACTCAACTGAGGAGGTGCTAGGTCAGGGAGTTGAGTCAGTTAAGATTGTTTGTTGCCTAGGAATGTGGACAACCCCTGCCCCCTTGTCCTGTCCAACTCCCCCATCCCACCACCACCAAAGATGCCCAGAATGCCGTGCAGTTCTCCAAGCCTGAGTGGTGGCATACATGTTTCTCAACCCCCCACACCTTGCTATCGCTGTAGCTCGGGGGAGTGGAAAAGAAGCATGTGAAGTGGGAAACAGGATTGGGATAGATAACCCTGCCACTAGGACCCCTGCATAGCGCCTACGTATCAGGAGGCGGCAGGAGGCAGGAGGTGGGCCTGGAGAGTTCATGTCTTGTCAGGTTGCCTCATGGGGGTTATTTCACTGAGCCAGGACACAAGAAGTGCTGATTAGTGTTTGCATCGAGTGGGGAGGCCAGAGATAAGTGGAGAGGAAGACAGATGTCAGGGGGAAGGAGAGGGAGGGGGACAACTGGCCCACTGGTTCCCACCAGGCCGCACACACCGTAGGATGTGCTTGGTTTGGTCCTTTGGGAAATCTTGTGCCTTTTCATTCTTGTGGGTATGAGGACACACCTTGGCATCACCGTTGGCAAAATGTTGACTGTAGATCAGCCGCACACTATCGTTCCACTGTCTGAATTTGGAGTGCACATAGTTTCATGAATAAATAATATGCACTTACAGTCTCACTGAGTAACCCTTACAGAGATTCCAACGATTGTCCCTTTGCTGAAGACAGTTTTGGCTAACCTCCTTTTTCAGCTTACTGGTAGTTCTGTGTCTTTCCTCTTATTGTAAGACTTTATGAAACGTTAAACTCTCTCAAAACATGGACTATCTGCAGCCACACTCAGCCACCACCATACCCTCAAACTTGTACTTGTAGGTGACCACGCCTGTGTCATCCAAGTACAGCAGGGAGATGGGGTCCAGCTTGGTGGGCACGCAACAAGCTCGCGCAGCCTTCTGAGGACTGTTGATGTTGATCAGTGTCTGGACAATGGCATGCTTGGTGGGCGTGACGTGCTTCGTTAGTGGGAAGGAACAAATGCCAGTGCACTCAAAGGCGTCGTAACCAGTGGGTGCCAGGATCCAACTGTCCCATCCAATATCTTTGAACTCTACGAACAGAGATTGTTTCTTGCAGTGGTTTCCCTTGGCATTGCGGCGAATGCGGGATGCTGTGTCGTAGATCAGATTGGAGCGCATTTGGATGAGGTCCTCTTCATCTGGCTCTGCGTCTTCATCTCCCTCATCCCCGTCCCTCCCCAGGTCCCCCCACAGACCATTCAGGCCCATCCCCAAGTCATTCTGGAGAACCATGTCAGAGGTTTCGTGGTCAATCATCTCGTTCAGCTCACGCTTGTCATCACGGTGATCACTACTTGGGTCATCAGAGAAAACAATCAGCAGAGGTTTGTGTTTTTCCTCAGGGCTGGTGTCAATCTTCATGTCCCCTTCAGGTGGATTCCTGTCTTTGCTGTCCTCTGTCATACCTTGACCATTATCTTCATTAGCCATGCTGGCAATGTGAACTTCCAACCGGTGCGTGGTGCCATGGTCAGATTTGCGCCAGAGCTGAACAGCAGCAGTGAGATCAAAGGCCTCCCAGCCGTTATCGGTGCCGTAGACCTGGCGTGAAGCCAACTCCACCAGCTCTATCCGCTCTCCTCCCCCTCTGAATCCATCGCCTCTCACAGGGTTCTCATCAGTCGTGTTGTCATCTCTGACAGGCGACTCCAGCTCGTAGATAGTGACCTTGCGGTCGACACCAGCATAGAGATGGCGGTCAGTCTGGACAAGGGTGTAGAGGCGAAGCTCGGCCGTTGTGATGCGTTCATGATGGGGAACTGACACATTGAAGAGGAGAGGGTGATGCCTCACTCCTCCAACACCCACAACACTGGGAGATGAATCTGGGGAAGAGAAATAAATGGTCAAAGTTGGACTTCTGTATATTTTGTATAATCTTTATAATGAGGTTTTCAGTTGAGTTCTGCAACGTATCCAAACCCTATCTTAACCTAACCCTATTGAGGATTGCCTTTGGGGTCTGAAATGCAGATAAATTGTCAGGCCATCCGCCACTTTGGCAGGCAGGGAACACGCTGGGGATTGGAGCAGAGAATAGGTTCCTACTTGTCTGATTCTGTTGCATCTCATGCCTCTGTGACTACTGATTCCTCTTCAATGCTTTCTGACTGTTATGCATGCACAGTGACGCATACGCATGCCGTATCATTCAGTTTGTTTGGGACCGGAGCCATGGCAGAGAGAAAGAAAAGCACTCAACAGCATGGCGCTACTACTACTACACCTGGGCGAAGGTAAATTACAATGTTATCATGATGTGTTCAAATGTAATCTTGTAAAATGTAGTTTTTTGGCGAGGAACTTGAATAAATCCAGTTGATAGAGAGGGAATTATGACCTATCTAAATTCATAACACTAACATTAGCTCTAAGCAGCTTATAATACATAATTAAAACTACTGATGCCAAGATTTTTTTTAATCAAAGCAAATATTTAAATAATTATAATCATTTGAATTGTTTTTACTCAAATAACCACTATAGATGACAAAAACAAAATACAGTAAAGTACCGTGTACAGTACCCTCACAGCCCCGAAAAATAGGGCTCTCACAGAAGCTACGGTGTAATTCAAAACTCTGGAATTTACCATGCATATAATGTTTTTTTTATGTAAAATATATCGAACATTGAATGACATCAGAATCTAAAATGTTATTTGTTTATTTAGCGCAGAGATTTCAAAAGTGGCAGATGAAATTTCTGAGTGGCAGACAAAAACAAATACTTGCCTTCCACAGTAGCAGGAAGTGAAAAAAAAGTTAATTTCAGACCCTGATTGCATCCCCAATTTCATCCTTCATTGGGAAACATCTATTATCTTTTTTGCAAGCTGTTCCATTTCAAAGTAGGAATAGCATTTTGATATGATCATTATTCACCTTGCACAGAGAAGTAACAACAAACATCATCATGAATAAGGATTTGATTTAAACAACTACATTTTGGTTTAGCTACAGTCTACTTAAAAACTGGACACAAGAATACTGTCGTTCTCAGTTTCATTACTTATATTCTTTGGCATTGCAGACCAGAGTGTGATGAGGAAAATGCATAATATTTAAATAAAATGTCATAAAAATATTCAATAAACATGGCACCAACTAAAGAAGAAAGCGTAGTTCTCATTTTTAATCAATCTATATGCTCAACAGGGACATCATCATATGGAGCAGAGGATCTTTACCTTCATTTTTGAAGCTGCGGATGATGTTGGCGGTGGGCATGGCAGTGCGGTCATTAGCAAAACGGTTGTAGAGCTCCATCATGTACTCAGGTGGCTCTTCTCTTGTGCTTCCAGGAGGCATGGCAAGAGGACCCAAGCCAGACAGGTTGAAAGTCTGCAGAAACTGTTCCTTCAGGCTCTCCAGCAAGCTCTGCATGTTCATGTTGTTGTCCTGCTCCAGCAGCGATGGATCCACCACCCCCCCATGCCCGTCTCCCAGCCCCGGAGCGGGGCGATGCCTCTGATGGGTGTTTGTGGAGATCGGGCTGCTCTGTCCACAGAGCCCCTGGAGAATCAGGATGGAAAACAGAACGAGCAAAGTCCTGGAGCTGCAGATGGTTTCCAGTTGAGAGACCCAAATGCTCGCCATGGGAAAAACAATCTATTGTATGCCCTCTGGGGTTGTCTATGGATGAGCTGATGCAACAGTAAGACAAAATGATTTGTAATCTCTGAACGCCTTAATCCAAAGGTTAATTGAAATTGTGGTCAGTGCATCTGTAGCCAAAGAGAGTTTTGTATCCCAGTAGACAGTAGTGTTGTTGACCAGTGTGAGCCTCTCTGGAGGAGTGTGTGTTCCTGCTGCTCTCTTCCAGATCTCACAGCATTTATTCTCATGCACACCTTTTGATGTCCTTTGCGACAGGGCTGCAGTTCCGGTGACAGGGTGGCCTAGGCTTGGCTTCGTCCAGCCGAGTCATCTCTGTTGTGTCCTCTCCTCTGTCTGTCTCTCTCTTTCTGTGTGCTCTGCTCTCTTCTTTCCCTTTCTGTCCCTTATCTATGATATGGTGGGCTCTGCATTGCTCAGTGCTTATGGTCTCTTAGCTGGTGTGTGTGCGTGCGTGCCTGCCTTCAACTTTGTGTGATGCACATGAGCGTGTGTTATCTCACAACTTCCTTAATGAGGATTTTGTAAACACTGTCCTGTAGCCTCTTCCTTGTGGAAGCGCTATTTTGTTTGGGTGGGTGCTCCGGGGTTTGATATTCTTCATTTGTTTATTTGCTTTGTAAATGGTGGAGTTCCGCGAGCTGCCGTCTAGGCTCCATTGACCATTTATTTTTGACAAAACGCACCGAGGCTCTGTTGATATCATTGAATGTAACAGGATATATCTATTAGACAACACTCGTCCAAATGAAATTGAAATGCAATGAGGTGTGAGGCCTTAATGATCAAGGAGGAAAGATGCTGAGCTGAGTCTGGAGGTTATTTCAAGTAGCTCATGAGGAGTAGTTTAAGACAATCATTCATGTTCATTCAACAAAATGCAATCACCCCCTCTGTTTTGCATGCTAAAATGTTCTGTGTGTGTACTACCTCTTCTGGTAAATTGACACTGCATCTGAAATGGGTTATCTGGGCACAAGAGGCTCCTTAAAATGCAAGAGCAAGGACGTACAAGGGAATAAGAATAGGGGGTACCATTAGGGGTACACAGAGCTTTATAGAGACATGTTTATGGATCAGACTGTCTGGCACTGCTACCAACATGGAGTCAAGAGGCTGGTCGGATGTTTTCTGACCAGATTAATAATGACTCACTCCCCTGAATAACCGCTCCGTTCGTCACCTGAACCTTCGTCCCACTACGCAACTGTCCCTCATTCCTGAGCTTCTTTGTGTGACCCTGCAGATACACTCCTGATTGCGGCGCGTCACAGAGATGGGAAGGAATGAGCTTTTTCCTGCCTCCGCCACTCATCTGCCAGGCTGACAGTTGACAGACAATGCTGTTATCTGTCACCCTGTTAAACTGCTGCCGCAACAGACTATCACATCTTCCTGATGGCCGTAAGAAGGCTTGATAATGGCAATGTCCTTTTGCACGCACACACACACACACACCCACACTCACACACACACAGTCAGTCCCATCCATATGGTCTGTATTACGGACCTGAAGCGTAACAATTGTGGATTTATGAAGGCCTGAGTTGCTATTTTGGGATTGAACCTTCCAACAGACATTTTGTGCAGATACCAAATATCCGAATCTGCGTTTCCCCCACAGTGGTGTGTGTTTTTTAGGATGGGCAATGTATGGAAAACTAACCACTCCCAGATTATACCACCATCACGACAAAACATATTGTAAAATCAATGCAAGTTATGAGTTTTTTTAGTAATCCAATGTACTACTGATCAGTCAAAATTGTGTATATTTAAAGCAGTATTAAGTGATTGTAGTGGAACAACATTAACATGTTAGTACCCCCATATTATGACAAATGTGTGAGCAAAATGTTTGTGAAGGTTCTCAGTCATCCAGGTCATGGTATCTGAGGGAGGGTTAAATCAGCAGCAACTGAACTTGGTTTAGGTTCTTCAAGAACGTAAGTCCAGTTGCTGCTGATTTAACCCTCCCTCGGGTGTGAGCAAAAGGTTGCCTATATCCAGCAGACACAGAGAAATGTTAGCTTTCCTTTGGAGTCGTGTTTCTGGCTGCCCAACACATTAACGTCCAATATTCAGTCTATGTATCAGGGCGTCTGTGGCTCAGAGGGTAGAGCAGGTTGTCCACCAATCGGAAGGTCGGTGGTTCGATCCCCGGCTGCTCCGGGTCACATGTCGATGTGTCCTTGAGCAAGACACTTAACCCCAAATTGCTCCCGGAGGCATAGCCATCGGTGTGTGAATGAGTATTTAGATTAAATCCTGATGGGCAAAGTTGGCACCTTAGTAGCCTCTGCCATCAGTGTATGAATGGGTGAATACTGACATGTAGTGTAAAGCGCTTTGAGTGGTCGGAAGACTAGAAAAGCGCTATATAAGTCCAAGTCCATTTACCATTTACCATGTATGTGCCGGGTGATTCTCTGTTGGTTTTTGTCACTACAAGCGACCCTTCACATTAAACGGGTCATTCCTGTTGTGCAGCAACATTTCAGCCTCGTGACTCATGAAAAATTTGATAGATATTTTCATCTTTTTTGTATTATATAAGAATAGTGACATATTTAACTGTCAGGAAAACATATTGGCCAATCTCAGGCACTCAAATAATAATCCTTATGGGTAGACTGGTTTATATTGGTCTATAGACCTAACAGTGTGGAAGATTTGGAGCTAAGTTAGCAATATCTCTGAGAGTGATCCAGATTTAGCTCGCTAACCTTCTACACATAAACAGAACTTTTATAACTATATCAAATGTGTTTTTAATGTTTTTAATTGGACCAACGTTCTTCATAATTTAGCCGAACAGGGTGGAACTGAGAGTGTAACAAACAGATTAACATCATGAAACATGGGAAAAAAGACATGCTCACCCTACTTTAGTCCTTTGAGTTCCCTACAAAAAAATATGTCACATTAATTAAAGAATATTTTGCATATTTTATAATTGTATGGCTTATAGGTGTACTTTACACTGGGGACATGGTAAAATTGAGCACATGTATAAAAAAAAACTTAGTAAAGTAAAAAATATTATTTTTAAAAAAGTCATAATATAGCAGGTCTAAAAATGTAGTGAAAAAAATTCATAGTATGGTATGTCGAAAAATGTAGTGATAAAAGTAATAGTATAGTATGTCGAAAAATTTCCTGAAAAAAAGTCATAATATAGTTTGTCAAAAACTTTCGTGAAAAAAAGTCATAGTTTAGCATGTCGAAACATTTAGTGAAAAAAAGTCATAGTATAGTATGTTGAAGAATTTCATAAAAAAAAAGTCATAGTATAGTATGTCGAAAAATATTTTAGTAATTTAATGTGCATTATTCTTTGTTTATGTTATAAAGAACACCTTGATCTGTAATTTAAGCCATTTGTTATAAATATTTGTCACATTTTAAAGAAAATATGAGGAAGTAATTCATGGGGACACAAATGTTGCTGCATAACAGTTATTTGTTAATATAAAAAAAGTATTGATTAGTGCAGCTTGAATGAAACAAACTGCATTCTCTGTGGTGAATTATAGTGAATTATCTGATTGTTTCTCCTTCTTGCAGCATAGTTCTCTGGATGGCAATGTTGTTCAGTCAGTCCGTTGGACCAGACTATATCAACAACTACTACATGGATTGTCATAAACGTTTGACATTCATGGTCAATTTCGACAATTTCACCATGTCCAATACTTCATTTTATAACCAAATGCCTGCAAAACTGTTCCCATCAGCCCTAGCTGCACTTTGTGTTTAGCGCTACTTAGCAAATGTTAGCACGCTTACACCTTAAAGTTTAAACTAAGATGGTTCAACTATACTTGTTAAATATCAGCATGTTAGTATGGTCAGTGTGAGCATGTTAGCATGCTGACATTAACATTTAGTGCAGCACTATTGTGCTTAACCACAGCCTCGCAGAGACTTTTTCAGAGTCCAGTGTGTAGCATTTCGGGAGATCTATTAGCAGAATATAATATAATATTCATATCAATGTTTTCATTAGTGTATAATCACCTGAAATTAAGAATCGTGGACAATAGCCCAGAATGGGGCGGCTGTGGCTCAGAGGGTAGAGCAGGTCGTCCACCACTCGGAAGGTCGTTGGTTTGATCCCCGGTCACATGTCGATGTGTCCTTGAGCAAGACACTTAACCCCAAGTTGCTCCCGAAGGCTGTGCCATCGGTGTGTGAATGTGTGTGTGAATGGGTGAATGCTGACATGTAGTGTAAAGAGCTTTGAGTGGTCAGAAGATTAGAAAGGAGCTATATAAATGCAAGTTCATTTACCATTTACATACCAACCACAAACTCAACACTCTAGAGGGGGCCTTTCATGTTTTTACGTTACCTTAAAGCTGAAGTAGGCAAGATTGGAGCAAATATGATTAAAAAAAGTTATTTCTATAAAACGGTCGCTATATCGTGACAGTAACCTGAAAGAAAACATGTTCCTCTGTGTCCTCCAGTTTTCTCTGGTGCTCCTAACGGCATCTGCCAAGATTTCACAGACCGGAGGAAAACAAACAGTAAGAGCTGATCTGAGGTCTGCTGTCCATCTGCTGTCTATGAGAGCCGGCTGTCAATCACTCGTGAACTCCGACCAAACGGTCAAACTAGGCAGCACTGATCAAATATGAATCAATATTATGTTACGTTAATGTCTATTTCTCTCCTCAGATGTTTTCAGAATCATCTTGTAGTGTGACGGTTTAGCTATAGAATGAGAACTCTGGTGAAGGAACGCCAAGTTCGGGTCACATGACCGGAGCACAGCCAATAGGAACGCTCTCTCAATGAAATGATCTGTGATTGGTCAAAGTCTCCTGTCACGGGCTAGATTTTTTAAAGCCTGAAAACAGAGCCATGAGGAGGTGCAGAAGTCTAGTTATCTCTCAGAACACTTGAATTACAATATGCTGAAAGGTTATTATGGAGTTTTTGCCCAATGATACCAAAAATATACTGCCTACTGAAGCTTTACTGTAGCTCTCTGACATGTTTGGAAAGAGAGGGGTGAGCGGAGGGTAAATCAGTTGGTTGCAATCTGCAACTTCACTGCTAGATGCCACTAATCCTACACACTGATCCTTAAGTTAATAAATGCCTGAAGTATCAGTTTAACCCTTCCAGCGGTTTCTGCAATCATGCACAATGTCCACTGCTTTCAGGTCTGCATCTCTTTATTTATGTCCCTGACAGTTCCTTTTTCTTCCATGATCTCAGCACTTTTATTGCATTTTTATTATTGCTGTTTTATTTATTTACCACTGAAATGAAACATCAAAAATAATGGACTAGTCACTCTGCATATGACACATAGTATTTGTACTGTCCACCATTAACTTTAATTCAGTCTAGTTGACTTCAGATCAGAGGGTTCAGTCTAAGCTGATCGGCCTTGCATTTCATGGACACACCAGATCAAGGTTGTTCGTATACAGTGACATGACACCTGCAGTAGGGAGGAACAAACTTTAGTTGTGTAAAGTCATTCATGTGAATAGTGATATATTAAAGCCTATTTAAATCAGACTTTCCTCACAGACACAAACAAATGACCTCTATATCTTGAGGTCCAAACAGAGCTCAAATGGAACCGATCCAGTGTCATCCCTCTGGAGGACAATAGTATTTTCCATAACCAGTTCATGTGAAATTAGCTCTGTTGAGGTTAACAGAGTCATAAATCTATTTACTAGTGAGTCTGAAAATGACTGTTAGGTGGGATCTTGGGGCTTTTTGATGAGGAACTGCTGAAAGTCTTTTTGCAGCTCCACGTTGCGTCTCAGGGCCTCGTCTCGGCTGCGCTCTGCATTTCTCAGGCAGATCTCCAGAGCGGCCACTCGGCGGCGATCTGTCTCCTGGGCAAACTGGAGCTCCGCCACTGAGGCCTTCAGCTCCTTGTTCTCCTGCTGCAGACTAGAAGAGACAGCGAAAGACACAGAGACTTCAGACGTACAGTAAAAGGTCCAAAAAGTATTCTGGAAACAATCCATGTCATATACACTTTGTCACTGCAAAAACAAATGAATCAAGTCCAAAGAGACGCCTGTCACTGTCTAATTTTGAGTTCTAAACTTACATTTTGCCAGTAGAGGGAGATTACTACACTTGTTTTCAACTTGTTTCAGAGTTTCCTGGAAGTGTCATTTCTTTGATTCTATTCCAGTGATCTGCTTTTATCTGTCAAGATATGACTCTCATTTCTACTATATAACCAAAACAAGAAATGCTGCACTTGGAACAAACGTATTCACTTTTTTCTCATGTTTATTGAAAAAATGAGACTGAATATAAAACCAAATTAGTTGTCAAAACACGTATTTTTTGCAATCCTTTTGTGTTTCTTGGTGTTTGAATTGAAGGTCTGCTTGCTCCTCCTTGGGTTCTACAAATACCCTCTCAGTTACAAAAACCTTTAAAAATCTTTAGGATAATGTTACACTGAATACCCAGCACAGTCTCACGGCAGTTCGTGAAATAGTCACGAAATTTAATCTATTTGTTTTGTGTACAAAGACACAAATTTCCATTTCAATTTTCTTTCAACAACGTATTTTTTTTGCGAATTTTCTACAAATGTCCAGCAACACGTGATGCACACATAATTTTTACGTCACGTTTTCATCAGATAACATTGTGAAAACTAACTTTATACAAAAAAAAAAACTATTTTATGGATGATGTACCACATGTAATGGTCGGTGAGGGGCTGTCTGGTGTGTAGCCAGTTAGTTGTGAATCCTCAGCTGAACTCACCTGTCTACAAGCTGCTGGCTGTCTTTCTTCTGCTCAGTCTTGCTGTTGACCTGCTGGACTGAACCGCTCACCGTCAGGTTCCCCACACTCTTTTGATGAGACAGCACTCCGGGAGCAGGCCGGGAGACGCTGTCAGGTTTTTGGGGGCTAGCAGTAGAAGAACCTGTGTTGTCACTTCCTCTTCGGACTGTTAACCTATCCTCTGCCTCTTTGTTACTGATCTGAGACCCCCCGAACAATGAACCCTGGCTCCGGAGGTCCAGGATTTTAAAAATGTCCTCAGACAGCGTCCCGCTTTTCTCCTCCACGCTCTCCTGGATGTGACTCCACCGGCTGAGGGCATCGGCCTTGGCTGCCATCCCGGTGAGGGGGCAGTTGAAGGCGGGCAGGGTCTGAGTGCGTTTGCGGGGACTTCCCAACCAGTCGTCTGTGGAGGGCGAGCGAGACTCGTGGAGCATGTTGTGGGGGCTGCGGTTCCCTCTGTCTGGACCTGGACTGTCATTGTCCTCCTCCTCTTCTGGAGACTCAGACAGAGATGCATCACCCATCTGAGACAAACACATAACGGAAGATTAATAACGGATATACATCTTTTATGTACAAATGTTATTTTAGAGTCAGAGGGAAGAAATGGAGGCAGAAACTTCAGATGAAGAACAACCATTAACTGAACCAAAGTAGCTTGGAAAATATGAATGACATAGAAATAAATGTGGTCATATAGATGAATATGCAATATTATGTTTTAGTTCTTTTATAGTGTTTGTGATGTCGGAACGTCATCATTCATGCAAATTCATGGAGAACCATCATCAAAGGACCATTGTTGACCAAATGTTCCTGTGTAAAGTTTTAAGTATAATATGTTCAAATGAAATGCAATTTATCTTACTGGGAAATTATTTATTTTTTTAATTATAAACTAATAAATAATCTCTGGGATTTAGGGCATGGATTTCCTTTGGTTTAATGAAGCTACAAAGCCATCATCCACTTGAGACCATATTAAAGCTTCAGCAAGCAGAATATTTTTGGCATCATTGGGCAAAAATTCCAAAATAACCTTTCAGCATATTGTAATTCAAGTGTTCTGAGAGAAAACTAGACTTCTGCTCCTCCTCATGGCTCTGTTTTCAAGCTTTAAAAAATCTAGCCTGTGACAGGAGACTTGGGCCAATCACAGGTCATTTGAGAGAAAACGTTCCTATTGGCTGTTCATTCAACGGAGGCAGCTGTCAATCACTTGCAAACTCCGATCAAACTAGGAAGTGCTGATCAAATATGAATTAATATTAATTTTGTCAACAAATTGACCCATTTTACAGAATTAGCACTGTTTGCCTTATAGCCAACATTCATAATTTGATACACGGCAACTTCTTACTAATGTGAATCATTTTGGATATTCTGGTACGTGTTCTTTTTTTTCCCACTTTTCCAGAGGCTTAATGTGTGGTCAACTGCTCGTACCTCTGCAGATTCCCAGCCCACAAAGCTTCGGGGAGTGTTCTTCTGGCTTTCAGCCTTTTTTGAGGGAGGGGAGGGAAGCACGTCTTTGGAGAGAGGAAACAGAGTCTCATGCTGTCTGATCATCACTGTCATCAGCTTCTGGATCTGAGGAGTCGCTGCGAAGAAAAACAAACACAGACGTGAAAAGATTACGATCATTTGAAATGATTGTGTTCTCAATTCACTTTCTTCAGTCTTTTGAAAATTCACTTGAAATTAATTATTCTTTTTCATTGCGCTTTTCTGTTATTATTTTGTTATTATGTACAGTTGACACACATTAATGTAGTAATTAAAGAGATAGTAGGTAAAGTTTATGGAATGATTGTACCACGTAGTACAAGGGTATCTAAATGAGACATGTCTTCCTAACTTGGTCTTTTTTTGTACTAAATATAGTGTCTAAAAAAGAGAAGGATGTAGTCATGGCGCAGTATTACCACATAAAAAAATTAGCAATCACACAACGTTTGGATTCAGGGTGTTTTCCAGATGTTGAGCAATATAGTTTTCACAGGAAATACAGAGAAATACAACCCTGTTTTGGACCAGAATGTCAGTCACATCCGCATAATTTCGACACAGATCTGCACACATGTTGGTTGAGGACACATCGGCGGCGCGTTCTCACCCTTCATCACAGTGATGGGGTCTTCTATCTGAGGTTTGAGCAGGTTGATCCCCATCACTGTAGCCAAGTTCTCCACATTCATCTTGTTCACCTTGGACTGCAGCTGCACCTCAAACAAAAACCTGCAAAGCAAAAAGACGTGATCAGCATAGTTAACAGACACAGGTCAGGATGTGTTGGAGATGGCAACTGATCTCAGAACAGCATTCGGCTGATGGTTTTAACTTGAGATCTGGTAGATGTACAGTAAAGTGCCTTGCTCAGGGACAGCGAACTAGTATCTTTCCAATTATAGGATGTCCTCTTTAACCACAAAGGGATCATGTTTTTTCTCTGGAATGTCCCATAATGCTTTGCGCTCCAGCTTCTACTCACCGGCAGACATAACTGAGGAGGTTGTAGTTGATTCTGGGGAGAAGAGCGATTTGTTTCTCCAACTTTTCCCAACCCTGAGAGGACACATGAACGAGAGATGTCAAAATGTCACACGGCCTCTCCTGCATGTACACACATATGCATGTATGTATGTATGCATAAATGTACCTGTGAGCTGCTGGAGTCCAGCATGATGTTGGTGCAATCCAGGAAGTCTTGGTACTGAGTCCAGGGCACCACAGGCTCAGGAAGCTCGCGCAGGTACAGCTTGAGCAGTGACGCCACCGTGTGGACATCTGTGTCACTGCAGGCAATGACACAATGAACATCTACTTAACAGCATAAATGACATTCAAACCTTAAACACAGAACGCAATGTTAGACCAGTGTATAATGTTGCCGGTACATGAGTTGCCATGTATTTTATAACAATTAGAACCTGCCCACTACATCATAGACATGCAGTTTGCTTGGTTACATGCTGTTTATGGGAAGCCTTTCACCTGGCTTAAAGGGACAGTGCAACCCAAAATAACCTTACTTGTAGTGCTATTTATCAATATAGATTGTTTTGGTGTGAGTTGCCGAGTGTTGGAGATATCGGCCGGATGCTCGGCTTGTGGTGCTCAAAGGGCCAGCTTCCTTTAGGAACTATTTTGTTTCTACCGAACTACACCGTTCGGTACTACACTAACTGTATCACAGCGCAGAAGGGAGCGTGCATCTACTCATGGTCGAGAGGCTTGTGCTCGCGACAACGCAAAATGTAAACACTAACAGCGTCCTCCTCGGCTGAGCTGTAACATTAGCTAGCTCAGTGGTAATAGGTGAGCTAGCGGTATCGGTTAGCTATAAACTACAGTAGCCTCTCATCCATGAGTAGATGCCATATATAACGACGATGGATGACATGACAGCTCTCCAAAAGTGAAGCCAAAACATCTCAATCGCCCCCCCCTGGTGGCTGGCTGCAGTATAGGTCATAAAGCCCGCCCCCAGATGGTACATAAGCCAAACTAAAAAGTAAAATCAATTTTTCCCTAAGATGGTTTCTCTCATTTTAGGTAGTTCCTATCATGTATGTTCAAGTATTAATTTGCTTGATAAGTTTTGTTTGAATTAGTTATTTGATGCTATAAAAAGGGGGTGAGACGCCATGACCGACAGCTGTGAGTCTGTCTCGCTGACAAGCTGCTCGGCTTGTAATTGGTTCACTACAGCGCAGACTGTGGCTCCAAATGATGTCTAAATCTCAAGATGGCAGCTCCTGTGTCATGGGTATTTTGGCTTCACTTCTGTACAGTGGGAGGAAGTGGAAACGTGTCTTTCGTCTTTATATACAGTCTATGGTAGATGCACGCTTCCTTCTGCGCGGTGATACAGTTGGCGGGTGTAGTTCGGTAGAAATAGTTCCTATAAAACTGCTCACAACAAGCAGAGTGCTATCTAGTTCCATTGTATTCGAGAGAAGGCAGACATCTCTACAGCCGATATCTCCAATACTGGATAGCTCACACCAAAACAATCTAGACTGGTAAATAGCACTACAGGTAAGAGAAAAAATATGTATTTTTCATTTTGGGTTGAACTGTCCCTTTAAATCTATTACAATAATGTTCACTGGATTCTACCCATACATGTATAAATAAGTTGCTGTTATAATTTTAACATTGTGTATTTTGTATTGGCTGTGGGCTTTAAAGCTGCAGTGGGTAGAAATGGAGGAAATATGATTTAAACAATTTATTTTTATAATGACAGTAGTGCATGAGACAGGTAATCTGAACAAAAATCATGTTCCTCTGTGTCCTCCGGTGCTCCTAATGGAATCTGCAAGATTTCACAGAACGGAGGAAAACAACCAGTCAGAGCTGATCTGGAGTCTGCCATGTTGAGATCAAGTTGAGAAAATACCAAGCACCGCCCACCAGCTGGAGCACAGCCAATAGAAATGCTCAATAGAAACACTCTCTCGGAGATGACCTGTGATTGGTCAAAGTCCCCCATCACAGACTAGATTTTCTAAACAGAGCCATGAGGAGGAGCAGAAGTCTCTCAGAACACTTGAATTACAATATGCTGAAAGGTTATTATGAAATATTTGCCCAATGGTGCCAAAAATTGTTGCCTACTGAAGCTTTAATTGTTAATTCAAAGACTTTTTTCCCACCTTGACCAGACTCATAAATAGCGTATACATGGGGCTGTAGTATAAACAAGGTCTTTACCAAGTCCTCTAGGGATTCTGCTGTTCTTGGGGGTGCTGGGCCTCTGGGCCTAGTTTTAGCTGGTGCAGCAGGCTTTGATTCAGCTTTGTTGTTTGGCCAAGAATACAATTTGAGGGGAAAAATCTAAACTTTGTGTACTTCGTTTTATCAGAAATTTGACATAAAGCATCTTTTAGTAGCCCTTGCTGGCAGACAAACATGTTAGGTGTATTTTAATGTTTTAATCAACAGTGCTCTGTCAGGAGAGATTGTGATGTTGAGTAATACAGGCTTCCTCCTGTGTACCCACCAGAACAGGATGTGGTACCGCCTTCAGCTCTGAGCAGACAGAAATCTATCAGACGCTCTGCATCTCTCTCATCTCTCCTTGTTCTCACAGAGACAAGAAAAAAGCTGATGCTGATTGATTGAGGTTTTTGTCTCCTTATATAGCAGTGACCTTCTTAAAGCTCGTACGTTTACCAGCCAGGTTTAAAAAGGGCTTCAAATTATTTCCAAGGACATTTTTGGCCCTGTTTTTGTGATATGTGCCACTGCCACTTCATAACCATTTTGAACTCAGCATTTCTTGTGTATTACAATAACCAGAATAACCCTATTTCATACACAGTATATGCCACACACTGAAACCTACCTGCGTGGAATCAGATCAACATGTCTTGGAGTCAGGTTAGGTGCTTCCAATAAACAATAATAATAGAAGTAATAGAAATCATGACTCATTTATATGAAATGATTCAACAGGCTCCAGTCAGTACAGAGGGAGCCGTGTTACCTGGGGAAGGAGGGCCTCTCTCCTGCATCGAAGGCGTCTCTGAACTGTTTGACAGCATTGTCCTGACCCGGGAGGCGGAAGATGCCCTCCTCATTCAGGCCGTGTTCTTTGATGAACTCCACACACTTCTGCACCAGGGTCGGCACCATGTGAGGCCCAAACCGTTGCTCATATGTTACCGTGTCCATGAGACTCTTTCCAAACACTGCAGACAGACAGACAGAGAGGTAAGACATGACATCTTGGACCAGTCACGTTCATACAGTATAATCACAAAAACATTTGACACATTCAAATGAATACCATTATTGTCCCTTTCCACATGGTCTTTATAGTAATTGTAGGGTGGTACCTGTGCTTTAAACACATCATTTGTTCGAGTGAAAATATTCTTTATTTTTTTTACTTTAAAGTAATATTTTAATATTTTGAGAAACAGCATATTCTCTTGCTGAGAGTTACAACTACAGCCAGTCGCTGGTTATCTTAGCATAAAGACTGGAAACAGCTGGCCTGGCTCGGTCCAAAGGTAAAAAAAAAACAACTGCTAGCACAGTCTGGCACATTCGGCCCCGACACCCTCCCACTCTGTGGTGGAGGGATCTCCGTTTGTAGTCACACTCACAGCTCAATGAAGCTCCTTCTTTAAGGTGGAAGATAGAAATACAGCGGCAAGCTTCGAGACGAACTTCAGAAATTTCAGAATCAGAAATACTTAGAGATCCCCGGGGGGAAATTGAGTTATGTTTTGCTATATATATCATAAGAAAATATAAATAAGAAATATGTATAACAACAGTGCAAATAATAATGCCGAAAAAATAGGATCTATCTATGCAAATAATATAAATGCATGCATAAATAAAAATGCAAGAATACTATAAATAAATAAGAATATTAGTTTAAATGCACTAATAAATATTTGCAGTGTTAATGCCAGATTAAACCAGATTATTGCACAGCTGAATTATTGCACTAAATTATTTTACTGTTAAATCAGTATTGCACAGTTGAAGATATAATAAATTATAGGGTTATAGCTGCTGTTAGGGGTAAACAAAATTATACATATATGTTGTATATATATATATACAACACTATAATCAAATGAACATGTCTACCTTTTTTTGACTAGACAAGGGTATATTTGATCCTAAATACAATCTATTTACTTTAAGTTGATGACGTCTGTATGACAATAAAGTAGAATAAATTAAATGTCTATCTTAGTTTGAGCAGTTTACGAGTAAATGTTTGTACCGATAGTCACATGGAACTGACATTGGAGAGTGTTCCATGATGAACACAAAACGGCGTTGCACGTCGTCACTAAGGTCAGCTGGTTAAGTCGGCATCGATGCAGACTCGCTGGTGGAGGGTTTCATAACCCCCTTCCACTCCTTGCTAATTGGTTTGGGATGACACTTAATATGACGAACCCTCTGCGTGAATGTGCAAACGGAGTGGACGTGGGTAGGGAGAGGTGGGTGGAGGGGGTGGACTGGAAATGGGCCTATTTCTTAGCAGCGAGCAGAGACTTCCTGGCTTCCTTCTGTTTAACCTGAGCTAAGCTAAGCTAACCAGCTGCTTTAGAGGTGCTGTGAGGCAGATTTTTTTTTTTACGACTAACACATTGTTCGGACAGAGCCAGGCCACTTGATTCGACTATCATCAGGTCATTAAATAGGCGTTATCAGTCGTTATAAGCACCATAGATCGTCCCCGACCTCCACCCCTTATGGAGTTTCACACTGTCTATGCTAGAGCGCCTCACTTCCACTTCTACTCCTGTCATAATTACTGCAGTCGCTAGAGGTCGCTGTCCTGTTCTTCTTTCTGATCTACAATGTGAATAGATGATAAAACCTACTAGTGGGTGTAGTAGGCCCCTACTGACCCACATCTATGGGGCTTACAGCGCTGGATAATGCCTATTTAATTGCCTGACAACAGTCTAATCGGCTGGCAAGGCTAGCTGTGTCCCCGATTCCAGTCTTAATGCTAAGCTAAGCTAACCGACTGCTGGCTGCTGCTACATATTTAGTGTACAGCCACGAGAGTGGTATCAATCTTCTCATCTAACTCTCGGCAAGAAAGTGAACAAATGTACATCCCAAAATGTCCAACTATACAGTATTCATGTAATTTCTCGAAAAGTCTTGTCAAATACGATAGCTGCAGTGTCATACATGAGCTCAGTTTCCATAACAATATAAGGTTTTACTGAACCTCCACTCGTTGGCATTCCGATGACCCTGCGCAGAGTGCGGACCCACTCCTCCATGTCACTCTGGGAGTTTGCCATGAGTACATACGGACATCGCTCTCTGTCTCTGTTTGTACCTGTGAAATGTATTGTTGGAAAAAAGGCATCTTAGCAGAGCAGAACCTTTAGTAGGACAGATACATGTCAGAACATGTGAAATCTATAGAAAGATTTCCAGAGAAGACCACCATAGACAGTTCTGATGTGTCACTGCTGCACACAAAACCGCCTCCAGGTGCCACACAATGGTTAAAGTCACTTCTGCTCCCGTTTCAGGGTCGATTTCATGCTTACGTGGTATGATCTCGAAGAGGTACTTCCCGGCATCATCTGAGTTCGTGGGGACTTCATTAACTTTACTGAACCGCAGCTGGATGACTCCCTGGAGTCGGCCAAAGAACAGGGACACAACCACACACAGAAAAAAGCACATTAGTGTCATGTCCAAACTAGAAGTCAAGAACCAACCACTGATATTAATGTTTACATTCATTCATTCATAGTATCATAGTAAAGGCCGTAGCAGGTATTCCAACTGCAGGTGTAGCACAGTTTCTTTTATTCTGGCCATATTGTATCACGGGCGCGTTTGCAGATGTACAACAAACTGAAAAAAATCTATTATCATTTCACTTAGAGTCCACGCATGTTTATGAGTTCCCTGTTTACATTACAGCATATACAGTACGGGACAGTATATCTCCCAGTTCACCATGTGGTGTAGCCCACTTCCTCTGTCTCCACCCACAGTCCTTTATTTCTGTTTTAAAACCAAGACCAAAAATGGAAATGACTCTTAGAGTTTTGGATAGATCTGTCAATCAATTAAAATATTTTATCGCGATTAATCGCATGATTGTCCATAGTTAATTGAAAATGAATCACACTCTTTTATCTGTTCAAAATGTACCTTAAAGGGAGATTTGTCAAGTATTTAATACTCTCATCAACATGGGAGTGGGCAAACATGCTTGCTTTATGCAAATGTATGTATATATTTATTATGGGAAATCAATTAACAACACAAAACAATGACAGATATTGTCCAGAAACCCTCACAGGTACTGCATTTATCATAAGAAAATATGCTCAAATTATAACATGGCAAACTGCAGCCCAACAGACAACAACAGCTGTCAGTGTGTCAGTGTGCTGACGTCACTATGACTTGCCCCAAACTGCATGTGATTATCATAAAGTGGGCATGTCTGTAAAGGGGAGACTTGTGGGTACCCATAGAACCCATTTTCATTCACATATCTTGAGGTCAGAGGTCAACGGAATCCTTTCGAAATGGCCAGGCCAGTTTTTCCTCACCAAAATTTAGCGTAAGTTTGAAAGCGTTATTTAGCTTCCTTTGCAACAAGCTAGTATGAAATGGTTGGTAACGATGGATTCCTTATGTTTTATAGTTTAATATGATATCAGTATTCTTTCCTCTTTATACTCTAGGTTTAAAACCGAGCCCACTACAACCTCCGAAAGATCGAATATGTTAACGCGTTGAAGAAATTAGTGGCGTTAAAACAAATTTGCATTACCTCGTTATTATCGTGTTAACTTTGACAGCCCTACTTTTGGAGTTCGGTATCCCTGAACGGGAATATGGTCATTTTTTTGTCATGAATGCTACTCTTCCTTCATGTTTCACTATCACTCATTTCTAAACAGGAAGTAAATCGGAAGGTAGGGAGAAAAGCGAAACATGTAATCAAACTTATTTTTTGGGATATTTTACACATAAATATGGTCTACAAATTTGGCCACACTCCCTGCATACATGGTTATAGCGATTAGGGGTTTAGTGTAGCCACCCCTGAAATGTCAGCTAGTAATGACATCATGAGAGAGTAATAGTCTAATTGTCTAAACACCATTTTTTTGGAAGTTTGTGCACACTTTGCATGACATGTAAGGAGATCTTATATCTTGTGTTTGTCCCACATAGATAGATCTACAGCATGATAACAAAAACTGTAAGGTCTTGGTTGGCTGACATCAAGAGCGTAAACCAGTTAATTAGATAGAACTGTAACAAAAAAGGTGACATTGCCTTTGAAATTAAGATTTTATACTAGGCAAGGATAAAAAAAATATTATTTTTTTACTGCTTCTCCATTGGAATCTCCATGGTGATATAGTTACTTACAATTCATTCATATTCCTTATCTTTTTACCTTTCAAATGAGACCATATGTATGCATATAATCCTTATGGTTCATTTTGGGTAGTTATTTCAAAGGCTTTGAATGGCAGCGGGCCTCTCTTGTGAGACTTTAACCACCATTTGTTTTGTTCACAGGAAGTGTGCAAAGTTAGCCACACAGCTAGAGTGTTTGTGGTGTTGATTGGAAATTATAAATGACACATTTCCTATGAATTTTATGAATTAATCTATGAATATACAAGACATTTAATACAAACAATGCTAACTTTACATTACTAAATGTAGTTGTTAGATCATCACTGAATGTAAAAGAAGTAGAACATGTATTAGTTTTGGAAATGATGTGCACATGTGTTTTATGCCAACAAAGGACAAGAAGAAGACAGATTACATCATAATGTATGGGCTAAACTAACAGTGTCTCACCTGGACAGTGGTCTCCTTGTCATCCTTGTGGTAGGTCAGAGTGCTTCCTCTCAGCACAAAGTAACGCTGCTGCCAGTTCTTGACTAAAGACCTCTGCTGTTTCTTGAGCCAGCCGGCCTTCAGCGGCCTCTCCATGGACCTGGTGGAGCGCGGCGAGCCCGGGCTGGGGCCTCCCTCTCCAGGTATCACACTCCTGGATCGCGCTGCCAAACACCACAAGAAAGCTGTCGGTGAAAGTGTCATGAACAACAATCCCCCGACTTGCTGTGTCACAGCCGGAGCTGTGAAACATTACCAAAACATCAGCGCTCTACTCGACTGGAGCGGAGGACTTCCTCTTTCTGACATGACTATGCATCAGCCTATCAAGTTTGAGAGACCTGCACACTGTAGCCTATTTTTGTTCCCCCACCTATACAGTTTCAGGCTGAAAGGAAACTGCTGGTCTGAGCTGACCGTGTTTCCTGTGGAAGGGGCACGAATGCAGCTGTGATTGTTCTACATAAATAACACAGCATGGTCTGCAAGGGACCGGCCGTTACACAATAAGCTAGAAAGATCAAGTTCTGTTTAGATTTAAGTTGAACTGAAACTGATACAAAAATCCTATTTGGGTTTTTTCTAAGAATGTCACCCTTGACTGATACTTGTCACCCTTGAGTTGTGTAACTGTAAGAGGCCATGAAGGTTTAACGGAGTGATGAAAGAACAG
This sequence comes from Sebastes umbrosus, assembly GCF_015220745.1. Lineage (NCBI taxonomy): Eukaryota > Metazoa > Chordata > Actinopteri > Perciformes > Sebastidae > Sebastes > Sebastes umbrosus. The sequence goes on from NC_051276.1 coordinate 3,577,409, forward strand.
AGGCAGAGGTGTACGTGGCCCAGGGAAGACGGAGTCAGACAGAGACGGTCCGAGTAACACGCAGCACTGTGGACTGCAGAGATAGCTGATTGAGATTGAGTCCACATGCTCAGTTTGTTCTTAAATTCACCGTGTCCTGTTGTGCAAGATGATAGAGGGGAAGAGAAGAAGCAGGGCCAAACCGGGGTAAACAGGAAACTGCCACATCATCGCCGGAGGGCTGGCGACACTTTGATGGTCTCCACCTAGAGCTTTGAGAGTCTTTGGTCTAATTTTAATAGCGTCACCCTCCCTTGATTAGTGGAAAGTTAAAGTGCTGTTGAGGAACCTTGAGCCCACACACAGAGTCAGATGTCACACCACACCCTCAGCCGGCAAACACACAGCTCCTTCCAACTGGCCTCAGTACGTGATGAGCCTACAGTCCTACAGCACCACAAAGACGTGGGCAGCGGCCACCACCAAGATGTATTTACATCAAGTGAGTACAGGGGACAATGATATTCAGAGTCTCCTACTGACTGTGCAATCACTTATTGATGACAGGATCAAGATTTGTATGTACTTCCGAAGCAGGACTAGTCAGACATGACAGAATTAAAGGTACTAAATGCGAGACGATAAATGTCTCGTACTACATCACCAACACTAGCTAGCTAGCTAACTTAGCTATGTTCCACGCACAAAGGAAATCTTACCTGATGTGTTTTATCCAGCGACTCCTGTTCTTTTTAGCTTAAGCGAGAGACGTCACTTACTTGACTTTTGCATGTGTAGTGTTTCTAAGTACGTATTTTCACAGTCTGATACTTCAACAGTTTTACAACAAACTGCGACTTTCTTGACTTGCAAAATTATGTTTTAAATTGACAACATCATACGTGTGAATCATTGTGCATTAATTTTAGTCTCTTGTCGTTGACTACCGTACATATTTTTTCCGAAATAATGGTGGTCAACCGGATGAGGTGGGACTTCGCCTCTCTATTGCCTCCGCATGGCTCTCAACATGGCGACGGCCGAGCCGGTGGCTCGCAACTAACAGTGCTAACAGCGAAAACAACGGCAACAATGCTGGCAGCGCTAACCATGGGGGAACCGGAGGGGGGGTGCTACGCTTCCGCTGTAACCGCCGTATGAGAGCAGTGCTTAGCGGTGGCCGTTAGCTAGCCAGTGGGGCACGCTCACATGCACAAACATGCACTAAAAGGCCCGCGCGGCCGGCCTGGCGATGTAAACAAAGCAGATAGAAGCTCAGATTTTAACAAGCATAAAGAGAGAGAGCGACTTCATTCTCTGCTCAGGTAGACATTGCTCCTCTATATCTTTACATAGCAAATAGCTGGTTGCTGGTACCACCGTTACATATCTACCTGTTTCCAGTCTTCATGTTAAGCCGCTAAATGTAGTTTCATTTTTAGTGTAGCCTACAGGCATGAGAGTGGAATCAATCTTCTTATCTAACTCTCGACAAGAAAGCAAATAAGCGTATTTCCCAAAACGTCAAACTATCTCTTTAATGCTGCATGAAATAGCAGATGAGTGGAATCCACTGCATCAGGAAGTGTCAGTGTCACTTGACTGGTTTGCGGATGTCCTTTCAGATCTGTATGAAAGGCCATATGCAGTATGATTGTGCACACACATGCATTGTACACGTCATATTTACACACACACACACTCACATATATGTGGGCACAGTTCCAGAAATTCAGAGCTCTGCAGAAACTGAGCTCTTGCATCAATTTCCTGTTGAAACCTGCATCACTCCAGTTTCAGTGAATAAAATTTGTCATGGTCCACAAAACATCCCAAGGTAAAAGAATCATGAAGGGGGGTCACAAGCTTTTAGGAACTTGCTGAAGCAAGAGCGTGACAGTAACAGCGGCTGAAAGTCAGTCAACATGAAGCAGATAAAATAAATGTGCTACAGGCAGCAACTTCCTTCCACAGTGCTGAACAACCAGTACCACTGATTGTGAAAATGATTAGCGAAAATGATGCACGCTGTGAACAATAGCAGCGCTGTACTGCAGAGAATTTATCCAGTCTCTGCTTGTGTGCAAACCTCCTTTTATTTGAATGTTGCAACTGTTGTGCCATCTGAGCCTGAGAGGAAACAAGGCATGGTATTGCACTGATTCCAGCGATATGCAAACAATGGTAAGCAAGGTATTAGTAAGTCTAGACCGCTGTGCCGTCATGACTGCGCATAGTATTGCATGCATCGTTGGTCAACGACTTGTTGCAATATTGCTACTGTTAGGTGACTTAAAGGGGAACACCACCTAAATGAAGAATTTCAACATGTTATTTCCATGGCATAAAGTTCAATCAATATTTGTGAACGTGAGCTACTCTTTCTCTCTCAAAGCCAGAAACCAGAGAAGTAAGTCTCAAACTTGTGATGTCATCAAGTATAAACTCTGGAGCCGCTCCATAGACAATGAATGGGAGACTGATTTTGTGGACCCATTAAATGTTTTGTTTTTTTTATACCCAAATGAGCTTTACTCTAGAGTAGTGCTCTCAGTTGTGAAACAGAAAATGTCCCCACACCCTCAGAACATCCCCCTGTGTGCTCTCAGAGTCATCTATAACATATTTCCCACACTTTATACTTGAGAGAGTTGTTCATGTTCAATAATGTTTTTGGACTGTCTTAGACTTTAGGAATAACATCAAGGCTGCAACTAATGATTATTTTCATTGTTGATTAGTCTGTCGAATATGTTCTCGATTTTAATCGATGCGTTGTTTGGTGTATAAAATGTCAGAAAATGGTGAAAAAAGTCAATCAGTGTTTTCTCCAAAGCCCAAGATGACGTCCTTAAATGTCTTGTTTTGTCCACAACTTAAATATATTCAGATTACTGTCATAGAGGAGTAAAGAAACCAGAAAATATTCACATCGAAGAAGCTGGAATCAGAGAATTTTGACTTCTTTTTTTCTTAAAAAAATTACTCAAACCGATTAATCGATTATCAAAGTAGTTGGCGATTCCTTAAACAGTTGAGAAAAGCACTTTATAGTTTTAAATGTCAAGTTATGTTTTAATATATGATACAATTAATCCTATATTGGATGACAGTGGTTTGTGTAAAGAAAAACTGTCCAATAATACCACACTGGTTACCATCAGCACATAGCCTGCAACTACCAACATGCTCAAAAAACCCCACTAATAAAACAAAATGCAGATTCAGTTACCTACTTAATTTTTTTTTCTATAATAAAACACCTGTTTTCACAATTATTCTGTATATACAATGAATTTATATGCAAAGAAATACTATTCTTGACAATAAGGAGAAACACATTCTTTTTTTAAAGTGCACTGTGCTATGTGTGTATATATATCATTTTACGCTGTACCATCTCTGAATTGATGGAAAATGAGGAACAGTTAAATGTCCAAACTGTAAAGTGGCTAAAATGTGAAGTGGTAAAGTGCAGCATCCACCCTGCTGATAGTGAACGCAGCACGGCCAATGGCTTACCTATGCGAGCTGTCTCAGCCTTGAAGGTGCTGAAGTCCCAGTTGCGAGGTAGTTTGAGAGACATCGTCCTTAAGTCGTACCACAGAGGTCAACGTTGCATTTCACACATACACCACGCCGGAGCACATACACACACAGATTGATACACACTCAAACAACACAATCACACAAACTGGAGATATCGCAGATCACACTTCCTACTTCCTGTGTGTTAATGTTTCTTCTTCTTTTTTTTTCAGCCCTTCTAAACGCGTCCCTTCATGTTGCCTTTACTTCCATGTTCATACTTGTTCTGATAGAGGTCTGTATAAATGGCTTCCAGGCTGATTCACTAAAAGATGCATGGCTCCAGGCTTCATGTATCACTAGTGGGGACTTTTCAAATGACTAACGTTCACTGGTGTCACAAGAAAAAAAACACGGGTGTGTTCTAAAGGAAATGGTTTTCACATCTTGGTTTGGCTCCTTCAGTCAGCATGTCGCTTCACAGCTCAGAGTGCCATAAGACTGCAGCAGACTTATATGGTGATTGCAATGTTTCCCTAGCCTTAAATAAATAAACACTATTATATAGGATATCAGGTCTATAGTGTAAGGAGATTACAGAAGCTGTGAAAGGCAAGAGAGAATGTTTTTTTTCTTTTTCTGGTGATCAATTTTCTAAGTGTGATCTAATTATTTTTCTCTCCTGTGTTTATGACTTACAGACGTAGGCAAAGTTGTTGGTAACGTTCCGTTAAAGAGAGAAAAACCCACAATGGTCACTGAAATAACTTGAAACTGACAAAAGTAATAATAAATAAAAATTAACTGAAAATTAACTAATGAAAATCAGATATTGTTTTTGAATTGTGGTTCAACAGAATCATTTTAAAAAACAAACTGATGAAACTGGCCTAGACAAAAATGATGGTAGCCCTAGAAAAGATTGAAAGTAATTTGACCATAGGGACATATTAAACTAAGGTGTGTCCTGTAATTAGCATCACAGGTGTCTTCAAACTTGTAATCAGTCAGTCTGCCTATTTAAAGGGTGAAAAGTAGTCACTGTGCTGTTTGGTGTCATGGTGTGTACCACACTGAACATGGACCACAGAAAGCTAAGGAGAGAGTTGTCTCAGGAGATCAGAAAGAACATTATAGACCTTCATGTTAAAGGTAAAGGCTATAAGACCATCTCCAAGCAGCTTGACGTTCCTGTGACTACAGCTGCACATATTATTCAGAAGTTTAAGGTCCATGGGACTGTAGCCAACCTCCCTGGACGTGGCCGCAAGAGGAAAATTGATGACATATTGAAGAGACGGATAATACGAATGGTAACCAAAGAGCCCAGAACAACTTCCAAAGAGATTAGAGGTGAACTCCAAGGTCAAGGTACATCAGTGTCAGAGCGCACCATCCGTCACTGTTTGAGCCAAAGTGGACTTAATGGAAGACAACCGAGGAGGACGCCAAATCATAAAAAAGCGAGACTGGAATTTTCCAAAATGCATATTGACAAGCCACAAAGCTTCTGGGAGAATGTCCTTTGGACAGATGAGACAAAACTGGAGCTTTTTGGCAAGTCACATCAGCTCTATGTTCACAGACGAAGAGATGAAGCATCCAAAGAAAAGAACACTGTACCTAATGTGAAACATGGAGGAGGCTCGGTTATGTTATGGGGCTGCTTTGTTGCATCTGGCACAGGGTGTCTTGAATCTGTGCAGGGTGCAATGAAATCTCAAGACTATCAAGGCATTCTGGAGCGAAATGTGCTGCCCAGTGTCAGAAAGCTTGGTCTCAGTTGCAGGTCATGGGTCCTCAAACAGGATAATGACCCAAAACACAGCTAAAAACACCCAAGAATGGCTAAGAACAAAACATTGGACTATTCTGAAGTGGCCTTCTATGAGCCCGGATCTAAATCCTATTGAACATCTGTGGAAGGAGCTGAAACATGCTGTCTGGAGAAGGCACCCTTCAAACCTGAGACAGCTGGAGCAGTTTGCTCACGAGGAGTGGGCCAACATACCTGTCGACAGGTGCAGAAGTTTCATTGAGAGTTACAGAAATCACTTGATTGCAGTGATTGCCTCAAAAGGTTGTGCAACAAAATATTAAGTTAATGTTACCATCATTTTTGTCTAGGCCAGTTTCATTAGTTTGTTTTTTTAAATGATTCTGCTGAACCATAATTCAAAAACAATATCTGATTTTCATTAGTTAATTTTCAGTGAATTTTTATTTATTATTACTTTTGTCAGTTTCAAGTTATTTCAGTGACCATTGTGGGTTTTTCTCTCTTTAACGGAATGTTACCAACAACTTTGCCTACGTCTGTAAGAACAGGCGAAAACAAAAATGTTTAGCCAGGACAATCTTTTTTGTTTTTCTGTGAAACTGGTTGAAATTTTTTTTTCGAAAAGTATTATTTTTTCCTGTATGAAAACTAGTGAAAAAAACATTTTAATGTTTTTTTTTGCATCTGTGTGAAAACAGGCAGATTTTTCAAAGATACTTTTTTTTTCTCTCTGCCTCTTATGCCCAGTTCAGACTACACGATATAAGCCCGAATATAGCCCGACACGGCCGTCGTAGTGTGTCAACTCGGATCGGGAATGATAAATGAGTATCGTGTGTGAAAATCGATCATTTTATCTCGTGTAGTGTGTCATAGTACACGACAACCGACGCCGCGTCTAGGATGCCTCACGACGTCCCGACAGAAAGTCTAGCATGTTTGATTTTTTTGTTTTTGCTTTTGCTCACAGCTGTAAACCGAAGGACATAGCTACTTATTATGCAGAATGTTGTCATCGGACCTTCCCAGCGCAACTGCTGCCAGTACCCGGTGAGCCCGTATATTAAGACGGCGTTGCCGGGAGAGTGTGTGTTGTCGGAACAGGGGACCGACATGTATTCTGTCTTTGTCATTGTGTCGCGGCCAAGTCACGACAATAATTTATGACTCTCCATCGTCTAATCTGACATAGTGACCATCGTAACTGTCAAAAATATCGTGTAGTCTGATCCTGGCATTAGTGGAAACAGATGAAAGAAAAAAAGACAATATTGACCATTTCACGGTTGTTAACGTATACAGTCCAAATGTGTCTCAGTAAGAAAACCTGAATGCTTAGTCCTACTTAGAACATTACAACAACAAACACAACAGCAAACACTTCAAAGAAATCAGCCTAAAAAAAAAATCACCTGTTTTCATTAAAAGGACTATTTGTAACTTTCAGAAATGCTTGTTAACAGCGACACCTGTGGCTGTTAAGTCAACGAAAGTCAGCGTCGGGTTCGCGTTTGCTCGCTCTAAATGGACATGAACGAGCATCGATCAAAACATTGGGGCGACACACGTCAGCTAAAACCACAATATCACTCTATATATTTATACGCTTAAAAAGTTACAAACAGTCCCTTTAAAATGCAAAGAAAAAAACTAACTTAGAAAAATCGGCCTAAAAATGCTTTTTTTTTATTACTTGTTTTCACACAGGAAAAAAAAGTAACCTGAAATATTTTTCCACCTGTTTCACAGAAAAAAAAGAAACTTGGAAAGATTATCCTGGCAAAACATTTTTTTTCACCTGTTCTTGAGTCATAAACACAGGAGAGAAAATAATTATGATCAGACTTAGAAAATAGATCACCAGGAAAAAAAATCTCACTTGCCTTTCAAGGCTTCCGTAGAATGGACTAGATATCTATTTCAAAATGGGGAAGAAGACCAAGAGGGAAGAAACCAGTCACGTAGCACATTTTTTTTATACCTTTAATTTTCTTTGAACCAAGGCAAAGCACATTTCAGCATCAAAGAGTACAACTTTTCTCTAGACAAAAGTACAACTCAACACAAACCATTGCACAGTTTAAGAATAATATACTGAAATCATACAGCTTTATAAGATAATCTATAACCACAAAATAAAATGTCCACAAAGGGGAGCCTACAGCATGTGGGACAGTCACAACTCCCATACATTCCTTTTAGACGGTCCTGGCTGGGCAAGATGCACAACAGCAAAGTGGCACTGTGTTGATTCAAAATGGCACAGAGGTGTTTCCTGGGTGCCATGAAACAAAAAGGTTTTTTTTAATATTGGTGTGTTTATCACTTATATTCTGCCTCCGTGTGAGCAAATCTTATTGGTACTGGAATGTATCAAACAGCAGTAACTAAGGGTCAAACCTTTCTGCTCAGATGCAGCATCAGTGTTACACTTGATCAGCCGACCACAGGAGCTCCAGCTCTCTCTAGTGGCCGACTGGAACACCAGACAGAGAAATGGCAGTACAGAGCTGCAGGGCTAAAACCTCCAACATCAAACCATCGCGGCAGTCAGTGAAGCCAGAGAAATAGGAGATATCTTTGAATGTTGAGACACCAGTCCTCACCTTGCTTTCTGGAGACTCCCTGTCTACTCTAAAGGGAGACGATGCAATACATTGCTACAAGTGTCTGCGTTGCTTAAGCGTGCACCGCGACACAGAAGTTGACACACGACAGCTACCAGGGAAGAACCTAGAAAAACACCCAACTGCACTGAAGTCACAGCAAGAAAAAGACAGAGAGAAAAATACTGTTCTGCTATCTCAATACTCTCTCCTATATGGCAATAATAATACTTTAAATATTCCTCTAACCAAAAATACTAAAGAACACTCAACATGTTTCTAGACATCTTCTTAAATGTACAATATAGTAACTTTGAAAATGTTTTTCTTACAGTAAATAAAATAAATACTTTAAGAAGTTAAGCGTAAGACCGGTTGGTTATCGCACAAGTCGAAGCAAAGACAAGAAATGACATCAATAAAAATACGAATGGAGCGACAATCAAATAAGGAGCTGTGAATGTAAAGTCATGCTTGGTTTATACAGCAGTTCATTCTATCTGAAAATGTCTATAAATTGATTCCCATGATGAAGCACAAGCACATTTTGGGTTACAAAATGTGCGTCCTTTGCTCAAAAATATATAGAAATGTTTGAGGACAGAATCTGATGAGAGGAAATGTAAGGTGGCAAACTATTTCCAAGATTATTTCCCAAATAGTTTGCCGCCAGACAGAATCTGATGAGAGGAAATGTAAGGTGACAAACTATTTCCAAGACTATTTCCCAAATAGTTTACCACCGTACAGAATCTGATGAGAGGAAATGTAAGGTGGCAAACTATTTCCAAAATGACCCTGATACGGTGACGCTGTCATTCACTGTACACAGATGATAGCACGTTTATAAGCTGTTATATGATCACCACCTAGATTCTGACCTTCACATCCCTGCTACACTGACTACTGTATGGTTGTTCATATTGCTGTTTTGTCCTATAACAACTAGCACAGAAATAGTTGTGCCTGGGTTACATTGACACTTAGTACTTCATCAAACCCCCAGAGTTCATTTAGCTTTCACTGATGAGGGTAAATCAATTCTTGATTCTGATTGGATGGAAACAAAATTATGAATACGTACAAACATGATGGACAGCGTGAGGTGATTGGTTGACGAGTATGGAAGGCTAATTAGAGTTGGACCCACATACACTGAATACACTGTTATGTTTGCTGCACTTCTGTAGCAATGCCATTTCTCCAAAACAACCTATAAACGTGTGACTAATGACCATGTGCGGATTTAATTTGCATCATCAACTATTTAAGCATTTTGGAATCTTTTGGAAATTTAAAGTACGAGCCAAATTGACTTTACCTTTCCTAAACAATATCAACAAAAAGTTTTACAAATCTTCCTCCAGTCTTTAAATGCAAGTACATTTGTTGTCCACCAGTTGCATATAAGTTATAAATAACTCACTCAGTCTGAGTTTGAATGGAGTCAATGGCTCAAGACTTTCAAAGTACAACAAAAATATTTTAAAAATAAAACCTTATTCAACCGTATAAAAATGAACAGAGCAGACTGTGTCGGCAGTTTTAAAGGAGTACTCCAGCAATTTAGTGTCTTAGTGAAGTCCCCCAACTTTGCTAGACCGAATAAAAGAAGAATCATCGGAGGCCGAGATATTCTGACTTCTAGCAAAGAATGTGTATCACCAAGAAGTGAAAGTCAATTGATCGTTCCATTGCAACATCAGCGCCCAGCAGCAAAGCTACACTTCCGCCATTTTGGACTGAAAGCGGCTACCGGACGACAGTAAAACGTCCACTTACAAAGTGCCGTACGAAAGTAAAACAAAATGATTTCTATTCTATTGAAATATTATAAATATAAGCTTTTTCAGTCCAAAACAACACCAGAATGTCATCTATTTGCTTCTAGTCCCCAGTATAATGCTTGTTCCAACATTTCCCATAATGCAACATGGTCACATCTTTCATTAGATCCTCCCTGGCTGTTAAACACAGGCTTTCTGTTAAAATGTTAACAGTTTTCACAAGCACTTCTCGTGACAAGTAAACTCATCCTTATGCGAAAAATGGGTGGAGTGCCCCTTTAACGGATGCTAACACACAACTACAGACAGAATTCATTCACAATGCTTAAAGGTGCAGTGTGTAGGATCTGACGGCATCTAGTGGTGAGGTTGCAGATTGCAATTTAACTGAAATTTCTCCCGTGTGCCAAGCGTGTAGGAGAACTACGATGGCCCTATCTAGAGCCAATGGCTGCTCTTTGGGCTACTGTAGAAACACGGCGGCCCGCTCCGTATGTAGATATAAGCGGCTCATTCTAAGGTAACAAAAACATAATTCTTATTTTCAGGTATACTTATTATATTTCATTTCTGCCAATAGATCCCATTAAATGCTACACACTGTTCCTTTAAAAAAAGAAAAAAAGAAAAACAGAAACAGAAAGGAACTCATCACTGGAGAATCTTTTATATTTTAACCACCAAATGAAGCAAACATTTGCCAGTAGTATAAATATCACAGAATCCTACTGCAGCAGTGCTCAGTGTGTACAGCAGCTGAGTGTATTGGCAAACAACCTGAACATCAGATGCATGAGCTCACACTTGGAACAACTGCTGTCACACATACAGGTCAAGTCAACCAGTGATAGACATATATATATAGTCTGTCTTTCTGCTCTGAAGCTGTGAACACGGTGAGGTTTACAACACACAGAAGCAGATATTGGCAGCGTAGAAACCGTTTTTGTGCCGTTTTACTTGTACTGTCCAATCCCAACAATGTCACAAACAGAAGCCATAACGCAACAATCCCACCACCTTACTGTACATGTGTAAAAACCAGAACAGCTCCTTGTTAGAGATTAAAAAAAACAAACATGATTTTGTTCCATCTCTGAGAGCCTTTCTGCTTTTGCCATGAAACAACAAGCAGGTATGGGGACATTGTGACTATTATGCTGACAGGGGTGCTGATGTCCGTCGCACTGCTGACCTTGAAGGTCCCATATCGTGCTCATTTTCAGGTTTATACTTGTATTTTGTGTTTCTACTAGAACATGTTTACATGCTGTAATGTTCAAAACACACATTATTTTCCTCGTACGGTCTGCCTGAATATACCTGTATTTACCCTCTGTCTGAAACGCTCCGTTTTAGTGCATTTCAATGGAACTGCATCGGAATTGCATTGCTAGGCAACAGTTTGGGTCCATGTTTACTTCCTGTCAGCTGATGTTTTTAACATACACTGCAACCAGGAATAAACTGGGACACATTTATAATGTTTACATTTAAAACTGTGTAATGGTCTAAATATTGTATATTTGTGACATCACAAATGGACAGAAATCCTGACGGCTTGTTTCAAATGCGCAATTTCTGAATACGGGCTGTGTGTATTTCTCCGTATATTGAGCGTTTTGATAGTTTAACAGTATTTATATAGCACTTAAATCTGCTTTATAATGTAACAGACCTGAAAATCCCACTTTTTACAATATGGGACCTTTAATAAAACGCTATTTTGTATGGAGCATTGCTAACTGCAACTTTACAGCAGAAAACAAACAAATAGTTTGGCATTACCAACTCACAGACTGGATCCTGTCAAACACTTCAGGATGGCTCAGCCATTCGTCTTCGGACATGACCTGCTTGATAATACGTGATATTATGATGTCGATGATGTCGATGATTTGGCGGCTTTTGTTTTTTTTAATGAAAAAAATGGCAGCAAGAACACAGAAAAAAGACACACACACACACACGTAAAATGCATGTGACAGATGGCAAAGGTGAATTCAGTCTGAATAAAACAGACACAACATTAAGATATAATAGAACATACCAAATATAAAAACCATCTATGTATAAATAGAAACAATCACAACAAAGAAAAATTAAATTTGGGGAAGGGGGGGTGCAGCTGGGGTAACGATACAGTGAGGGTTGAGAGCAGTGCATTAAAACTAAAAACAAAAGTACAATAAAAATATTAACACACATTAATAGGTATATAGAGGATATCCTGTGTGCAGGTAGAAATGTACAGCTGACCAACACTTTGTTCGACAGTGTGAATAGATACAAGTTGGCTAATGGAAAATGTGTAACAGTACAGTAAATCACTAACTCAACCTGAAAACACTGAAACATGATTTACAGACACACCTGTCTCTCATACCCAAATGACATGGAATGACCCAAGGCTGTAGTTTTTTTTTTTTCTCTGATGTGTTTTGGCTCACACAAAGCACTGCCAGTCTCCCAGAGCTCCGGGGGGCTGCATGGGGCCCCTCGGGTGCTGCCCTCCTCTATGGTCTCCCTCTCAGGGCGAGCCGGTGCGGGTGCCGGGTGGCTCTAGGCGGCGGCCTCCTCCAGCGCTGGCAGCAGGCCCTTCTCTGTCAGGTGAGCCTTCAGGGAGTTGAAGATGTGGATCTGCTGATCGGCACGGAGGGCCAGGAGCTGCACGATCACCTTGCTGGGGTTGGGGCCCCTGAGAGGAGGGAGAAGATAATCGTACATCCTCAATCCAAAATGAACTCAACAGAATTGACCTTTTATTAAAGTGACAGTTGGCAGAATATTTTTGGAATCATCGGGTAAAAATTCCATAATAACTTTTCAGCATATTGAACTTCAAGTGTTCTGAGAGAAAACTAGACTTCTGCTCCTCCTCATGGCTCTGTTTCCAGTAGGGATGCACCAATACTGTGCTCATGTACTCGTACTCCGATACAACGGCACCGATACAACTTTACGGCAGCCCTCACTTTCATTGCGCCACTTGGTTTTCCTTGCACCCTCTGACTCGCGTGTGTTAGACTCCTTGGTCCGAGGCAGCTGTCAATCACTCACAAACTCCGATCAAACGGTCAAACTAGGCAGCGCTGATCAAATATGAATTCATATTCTGTTACTGTAATGCCTATTTCTCGCATACAATGTTTTCAGAAACATCTTGTAGTGTACTGTTTAGCTGTAAAATAAGAAAGTACAATACACTACAAGATGTTTGTGAAACATTTAATGCGAGAAATAGGCATTACAATGGATTCCTTAGGTTTTCTAGTTTCATAGGATGCCAGTATCTTCACTCTAGCTTTAAAACTGAGCCCCCTACAACCTAAAAATTTCAAGTTGTGTTAAAGCGTGAAAGAAATTAGTGGCGTTAAAACAAATTTGCACTTACGTGTTATTATCGCATTAACTTTGACGGCCCTAGTAAATAATTGTCGTATCCACACTTTTTTGTTTTATAGTAAGCATCAAATAGGGTTATGTAAGAACAAACAGGCTGATTGTAAGTTTTTCCTTAAAATGAAATACTGTAATACTGAGGCTAACTACCCTGCAATACCTGGGACCTGTAAGCTTTAGCTGCATCAATACATTGCACTGGTTGAGCATGTCATGTATGTAGCCCTCAGATGCATATTTAACAGCCCCTGCAGGGAACTCATTTTCATATACGTCGGCTGGAGACATTAAAAACTCGACAAGAGACGGTGTTAACTCACTGAGTTGATGGTATTTAGAAAGCTAGCTGGTAAAATATGCCACCGACAGTTGTGATTTCAAACGAAAAACAACGGTAGTCGGCAAGAAATGAGAAGCTGCTGTCGTCTACTCATCTGAAATCAAGGACCCATTGTTTAAGAAATGGCTGCTAACTTTGATGATAAAATCTGCCACTCTTACTATTGTAAACTGCTAATTAACATATTCAACATATTAACATATTCAAGTGTCATCATTTCATATAGACGTGTGTTTACCTGATGAAGCTAGCGATGTAGACGTTAACAAATGTCGCCATGAGGTACTGGCAGTCGAATCTGTCCATGATGCCACCGTGACCCGGGATAGTGTTGGCAAAATCCTGAAAGAACAAAGGACAGTACGTGTGCTTGGACTGCTCCTCTGAACATTCTAAAAAAACAGAGCAAAGTCCACAGACATCAACGGATGCAAGCGAATACAGGCGTCCGTCATCCCTACCTTGATCTTGAAGGCTCTTTTGAAGCCGCTGGCAAAGAAGCCACCGAAAGGTCCCATGATGGAGGCGAATGAGGAGAGAGCGATGCTGTGGATCTGGAACGGATAGAGACGCACTGAGGTCTGTGGAAACAAGAAGGGAGTGTTAAGACCAAAACAAATACGAGCAGTTATCAACATTCAACCAGCATTTCAATGTGAGCCTGCCCAATAACGGACTAGGGCCGTCAAAGTTAAAGCGATAATAACGTGTTAGCTCAAATATGTTTTAACGCCAATAATTTCTTTAATGCATTAACGGAACATGCAATTTTTAGGTTGTAACAGCTCAGTTGTAAAGCTAGAGTGACGATACTGGCATAATATGAAACTAGTAAACCTAAGTAATCCATTGGTACCAACCATGTCATATTAGCTTGTCGCGAAGGAGGCTAAATAACGCTCCAAACTTGCGCTAAATTGTGACGAGGAAAAACTGGCATGGGCATTTTCAAAATGGGTCCCTTGACCTTTGACCTCCAGATATGTGAATGAAAATGGGTTCTATGGGTACCCACGAGTCTCCCCTTTACAGACATGCCCACTTTATGATAATCACATGCAGTTTGGGGCAAGTCATAGTCAAGTCAGCACACTGACACACTGACAGCTGTTGTTGCCTGTTGGGCTGCAGTTTGCCATGTTATGATTTGAGCATATTGTTTTATGCTATATGCAGTACCTGTGAGGGTTTCTGGACAATATTTGTCATTGTTTTGTGTTGTTAATTGATTTCCAATAATAAATATATACATACATTTGCATAAAGCAGCATATTTTCCCACTCCCATGTTGATAAAAGGGTTAAATACTTGACAAATCTCCCTTTAAGGTGTATATAAATATATATATTTTTTTTCTTTACAAAAACACATATTACAGTATGTTTTTGTACACCTTTACAGAGGTGCTGTATTATATCAGTTAGGCATTGTCCACCTCCGAAATGTTGGACAGGATGCTGCACAAATACACTATGCTATGAAAATCTTGGACTCCTCTTAAGACATATTGGCAACACATAGTGGCTTTTGCAATAATACTTATTTCATTCTTTCATGTTCACATTAGTCCGTATGTGACTTGTGGAGCTGTAATGCAAAGAGAGACACAGTAAAGCCAAAAAAGATGATAGAGAGAGAGAGAGCAGGAGGAGTGCAGGTGAGTCTCACCCATCCCGTGAAAGACTCCAGGACGCTGGGCAGGGTGTAGTCCTGGAGCTGGAAAAGCTCCGGCGGCTCACAGTCCACCTGGAAACTATTGGAGTCGTTGTTGAATTCCACCGGGCACACAAAGTAGCGGTAGCCGGCCATCACATAGGAGAGCTGGGAGGAGAACAAGCTTCAGTTACTCTGCAGTCACATCATCGGCCTGCTGGCTCTTATTTCACTCAAATGTTGACAGACTGAAGAGGAAGAAAAGCAGCAACACTGCTGCCAGAAGTAGAATAGTTTAAATCGACAGCGTTTTAGTTCACATTTATTATAACTCAGAGATTACATGAATGCTTCATTTTTATGTTGCACACCTCAATGAAAAAACAGATCATCACTACCTAAATAGTTGTTAGAGATCTTGAGGGAAATGAATATCTCTTAATAACTCAGGAGAGATGGAAATACCTTACCTACCTTAGCTTTTAATGGTTACACAGACTTATATCTAAGCCTGTTGTTTTGTCATATTTTAATATGTGTGTGTATCGAAAAATCAATATTTCTGACAACACTATTATGTAGAACATAGAAACCTGTCTGATACCTAGGTCATAGGGCATCAGTCCGACATCTCCAGGTATAACACTAGTGCCTGGAGGGAGGACCGGCGGCTAGTGAACAAAATAGTGCTGCTTTGAACATTAACTTTGTAAACAGCCTATAACCTATACCTCTCAAACTTCCTCAAAACATGTCAACGCTATGGTGGGGATCAACACACATCAAATGCAGAATTGTCTATAGAGGCATGAGATAAAAAAAACAACATCTTACCATGATGCCAAACACAATGGTGGCGAACAATCCACCGATGAATCCCTCCCATGTCTTCTTAGGTGACAGCTGAAGAGGACACGGTCAAGTTGTGGATAACAGGTTAATATACCAACATGTACCACACACAATACTGTTAATGTGTCCATGACAGAAGTCAATACCCAGACCTCTTAAACACTGATTATGTTTGACCTACCCTGGCATTACAACCAAAAACTGGAGGAGAGAATAATCTTCAAATATGAACTTAACGATCTTCAAACACTGGATAACTGGTGCTTGCATTAATAGTTTCTAAAGCTACGAATAACAGTGGTACAACCAACCTTGATGAGAGGGGTGCGGCCGAAGAAGAAACCAAACATGTAGGCCATAATGTCATTACAGATCACACAGGAAATCGGCACAATGAACCTGTTCAGATGAGAAGAATTTGCGTGAGACTCATATATGAGACCGAGTGAAAAAAATGTGTTATGAAACAAGACGTGTGGTCAGGCAATTTGAAAAATAAATTAATTTTACTAGCTAATTCTCCTACATGACAACATAGAAAATTAATTGGATTTCAACATAATTTGACTCCTGGAGTAGACATCAGAGAGGAGAAGACATTCTACTGCTTGAATATACAGCCTATGTAAAGGAAATAAAGGACTGTTTACTTACCAGATCATCCCCTCAAACAGGTTGTGAATGATAAGGTGAGACTGAGTCACCACAATCAGCAGAGTCACATGGGTCCATCCAAACTGTGGAGACAATACAACAAGATTAGCCGAGTATGTTTACACTAGGATGCGTTTTAATTAAACCCTAACTCCTCACGACTGTAAGTCTTTATTCTCAATATTTATTGACAGACTGGACATATAGTAAGAACACATTATTTGCTGGTGATACACCACCCACAGTGAACACTGACTGCACAGAGATGAGTTTTGGCTAAAGCGTGACCAAATAATAGCTTCATTAAATCCAAAATGAGATTACAAAATGTGGGTGGAGGCATGGTCTCCTCCTCTGAACATTAAGAACTAGCTGCACTCCTCACTTACAAACAGTCAAATATTGTGGGCATACTCAACTGACGGGTGTGAATGTTATTGTAGCTGTAAAACTACCTGTACTCTGACTTTGTTAGATTAGTGTGAACGCTCCCTACCGTACGGACCGTGCCCAAGTCCACTTGAAAAGGTGGTCTTTGAATAGACAGGCAGACGCGAGGGCTTGTCTGCCTCGCAGCATGGAAACGGCTTCTGTGCTCTACTGTATTCTGTCGGTACAACTGTATTTTATTAAAGTATATCTTATCTATAGGCTACATACAGTATATACAGACTAGGCACCCGAAGTGCTTCATTATCATACTGTCGGTGATGTGATGGTGTTTTTGTTCCGCTGCTTTGCATGGAGCTGCCACACGCCCGTCCGAGCGACCGCCCGCTCTCTCTCTCTCTCTTCTCTGGTTCTCTGTACCCCTCCTGTTGCCTGGCAAAGGCAGCGGTGCCGGCGGTGCACGGTGGTCCCCGGGGGGGACCGCCTAATAACCTTTTATTTTTATGTTAATAAAATGTACCCGATTCCATGAATATGTAGGATATTACTACTGACATTCCTGTTATATTACATCACAACGGCTGCTGTATTAGCCGGGTGTTACTACGTGTTTATTTGCATATAGAGCGGGGAAGTGAGATCGGATCACAAGTGGCCACTGGAGACGCATGTGGAGACGCACTCTAATGCCAGGTGTGAACAGACGTACTTAAAGTTGTCCACTTGTGTTCGGATCACTCAGGACGCATGTTAATGCCAGGTCTGAACAGGGGCCTTTGACTTAGAACTCAGCTGGTCCGTTGCTTGTAAACATACATAGTTTACATAGTAAAAAATAAATCTCTCATCTACTTTATACTAACGTGTGTAGAGTGATGCCAGCCTCCCTGGTCTCTTCGGTCCTTTTAGTGAGGCGATTAGGTGCTGAACAGCTGAGTTGCGGTCCATAAGTGGTGATTGTAAACAATACCCAGGTAAGATGGCGTACAGTTATCCTATTAGATATGGCGTAATGTCGCATCTACTGTTTTATACGTAAGGATTGGATGCCCTTTGAGTTACCAAGCAACAATTCCCCTGTAGCAAATTATCTGGTTAACACAACCAACTGAAGACAGTTGGAATGACTGTCTGCCAGACATTTCCATTAGAGCAATCGCTGGCCCACTTCTCCATACACTCGAGGGCCCGTGTTTTAGCTATCCTCATCAATAACCCAGTAGCCTGGAGGCTGGAGGCTGGAGGCTGGAGGCCAGGAGGAGGCATGGTGCCACTTACCATGTAGAACTGTAGGCGGTAGTGCTTTTTCACCAAACTTAGCACAAACATGCAGAAACCTGCAACAACATGACAAAACACCGTGTGAATTACTTAACAGGGACATAATGGAGGGCTGCAGCGCCTGAAAGAAGAGGGAGATTAATTAAGTCAGAGTACCCGGTCATCTTTGGTCAAACTCAACTAAATTTAGCTTGACCTATTTCAGACAAAGCCCGGAGGTAATGTGCAGTGATGTGAGTAGGTGAGGATTGCTGGAGCTTTTTATACTGTTTTTCAAGACTGAGGTGATGAGAGGATGTCACAAAGCAAAGAATGTGTGAGACACAAAGTGCTTTTACTGGGAGAAAGGAAGTCATACTGTAGACCCTAGGTAGCTGGTTGCTTAAAGGTTTTACATTGACATTTACTCCTTTCCAGTTCAGATGCAACATCTACAGTATCTGAAAAATAAGTCCTGCACAACATTTTCTGGCACTTCGAGGTATGACACTATAATCTTCAAAGCCTCTCTGCTCGGAGATGTGAGAAAGCCGGGTCATTCAGTTTCACCTTGAATCTAGTAGACAAGAAGCAGAAACATTCAGGGTGCTTCCTTCCTCACCACATCCTGTTTGGCATCAGCCAGCAGCTGCAGTGGAACTGAATTACTAACGGACAACCTGCAAGTACAGGAAGTGGGACTTCTTCCAGTTTGCATGTCTAACCTTAATGTACACAAAGTTATCAAGCTTGATGTTCCACGAGCCTACGAGATCCTGATGCCATCTTGTCCTTTGCGATCAATTTAACCAGCAGATGACAGTCTAAACACTAACCTCTCGTATTAAATATATGGCTCTTTGCTGTGTGAAACAGCCCCTCTTCTCTCTCACCCTTAAGATTAGTAATTTCATTTGATAAAATGGAAATGCCTTTGGTCCTGAGCACATTCACTAACTACTAGGTCACCCTGCGGCATCTTTGCATTAGGCCACAATCAAAGTTTCTAGTAGAAAGTAATCAGTAGAAAACCTATGTGTGGCTAATTTTGTTTGGTAATAGTGGTAAGAGGTTTTTTGGTACCCCACGTTATAGGTCCAAAATGGCGGCAGGGCTACCGCAGCGCCATCTAACAGCTGTTGTCAAAAAAGCACCAGAGCTTCGTCTCTTTGCTTCTATACTCTTTGGTATAACGGACATGACACAAGCCAATATTGAATGACCTGGATGAATGAATATTTTTATGGCCCACTGGCGTGATTCTGTGACACAACTACAAAATGAAAAGAGAACTCAGTCCACATTGCAGGAAGTTATTCTCTCCAACACACCGACAAGGTCAGACATTATTACAGGCTTTATTTGCAGCTGGGGTCTCTACTGTGTTAGTACCTGTGAGGTAGAGGGCAAAGGAGATAAAGCGGTGGTATTTGCTGAGGATGCGAAGCGGCTCCTCTCTTTGCACCAGCGTGAAGAAGTAGTCCGTCACGGTCTCACCGTAGAAGAAGTAGTTCACACATAGCAGGAAGTACCTGTGGGGGTGGTGGAGCACATGTACACGTCTCACGGCTTTATGACAGCAGCTACATCAGACTCTGCATTCAGTATGCCTGCAGAAAAACCAGTGAGCTCATGCGAGTAAACTCCGCTCGCTGACTCACTTCCCTGCATGACAAAAATTAGAAGGCCGAATGTTTTGCCGGTCCAAATGACTAACTGGACGTGGGATGCAGTTTAGATTTTTCAGGCACATGGCATAGTGAATGTCAGGACTCTGCTATCTATCACACTATACTGTACACCGCTATTGCTAATCAAATCAAACAGCTCTGATGATCCACTGATTGGCTTAACAATCTACAATCTACTCAAAATGTAATCAGGTCAGAAAACAAACCTCAGGAAGTCTGCAACAAAATAAAACACCAGACAACACAATAAGAAAGAAGCAAGCGAGGATATTCGCCGCGTTCACAACACCTCTATAAAAATGTGCGATAAAAGTGTGCAGTTGTGTTTGCGTGCGTTCCTCACCAGCTCAACGTCCTGAACCAGGGCAGGTGGTAGGAGTGGTACACGCTGTAGCCGATGGTGATGATTTCCTGGAAGCACTTGATCTGAACACAGAGGACCTGCACGGAGAAACACCAGGCGTCACCAGGGACCGAACTACTGGAGCATCACAACTGTGTGTGTGTGAATATGTCCTACGTCCTGGTGTCCTAGTGACACAAAATGGCTGACAGGCCTATTTTTAAGGGAATTCCCAGATGACAGGAGCGCCGATACTGTGTGCTATTAAAGAGCCTGGATCAGCATTTATCCAGGAGATTACGTTTTTCATCAGTGTGCTTAAGTTCAACTGAACGTGCTGCAGAGAGAAATTACTGTATGAACCCTGATACACTGTACGACTCATTGAGAAAATGAACCGTGCCTAGGGCTAGGTCAAAGTTAACGTGATAATAACACGTTAACGCAAATTCGTTTTAACACCACTAATTTCTTTAATGCATTAAACACAACTTCCAACTTTTAGTTTGTAGCGGATTCAGTTTAACAGATACTGGCATCATATGAAACTAGAAAAACCTGAAGAATCCACTGGTAATCTAACCATGTCATGCTAGCTTGTTGTGAAGGAGGCTAAATAACGCTCCAAACATACGCTAAATTTTGGCGAGGAAAAACCGGCATGGTCTTTTACAAAGAGGTCCCTTGACCTCTGACCTCAAGATATGTGAATGTAAATGGGTTCTATGGGTACCCACGAGTCTCCCCTTTACAGACATACCCACTTTATGATAATCACATGCAGTTTGGGGCAAGTCATAGTCAAGTCAGCACACTGACACACTGACAGCTGTTGTTGCCTGTTGGGCTGCAGTTATGATTTGAGCACATTTGTTATGCTAAATGCAGTACCTGTGAGGGTTTCTGGGCAATATTTGTCAGTGTCTTGTGTTATTAATTGATTTCCATTAATAAATATATACATACATTTGCATAAAGCAGCATATTTGCCCACTCCCATGTTGATAAGAGTATTAAATACTTGACAAATCTCCCTTTAAGGTACATTTTGAACAGATAAAAAATGGGTGATTAATTTGCGATTAACTATGGACAGTCATGCCATTAAATATTCAATTAAATAATTAATATTTAATTGATTGACAGCCATAGTAAATTCCTGAGGCCATGGCTCATTATATTTGTTACTCGTTATGTTTTACACTTTTTGTCACCGCTTTCACTCTACTGAAGCAACAGACTTTCTGTGAGGTAACTTAGGGGCGCTTTCACAAGCAAATATGTAGTCCGCTTTAATCAACCCCTGGTGCGGTTCGTTTGGGCAGTTGTAAACACAGCAATCGTACTCTGGTGCGGACCAAAACAACCGGCCCGAGGCGAGGTGGTCTCGGATCATTTCCAAGCAAACCAGAAGGCAGGCTGCCTTTTATGGGCATTTGTTGAGATGGACACAAGTAAACGAGCGGGAGAGGACTGACAGCTGATGTTCGCTTGACATCTGGGCCGACGACAACACACAGAATACGCTAAATAAAGTCCACAAAAATAGTGATGTTTATAAAGTCATTGGAGATAAACTGGAGAAGTGATTTGTGCGTACAGTAGATCAGTGCCAAGTCAACATGAAAAAACTATCAAAGTCCGCGATTAAAAAGTGGCAGCTAGAAAGACGAAAAAGATAAATTCGCTCTGTACACGCCCCTCAGCAACTTATTATTTTTCATTTATTTGGTCCGCTTTAATTCGTGCACTGTGACACTGAACCAGACTAAATACAAAACTAACCAAAAGTATCAGTTTCCCTCTTGATTCGGACTAGCCAAACGGACTGTGGCTTGTGAAAGCGCCCCAAGAGGTGTGCGAGCTTTTGCACAAACACCAACACGCATTCTTTGTACTCACAATCATCATAAGCACCATGGGGCCCAGGTAGATGATGAAGAAGAAGAAGGAGATCATGGCCAGTGTGAGGATACCCCGGACCCACCAGTTCTTCCATCTGAAGGAAAACACACCCACACTTTCAGTTTGCCTTTCAAAGTCCTTTTAGAACTGAACTAAACAGGTTAATACACATAACCATTTGGCTATTTAATTTAACAGTAGAAGACTGAAAAACATTAAAAGAGCCTGCTGTCTTGTGTGAGACAATGGGCACAGATATCGTGATGTAAGGTGGCAGGTGTGCATTAAAATTGCATGACAGGATACCTCAAGCAGAGTTTCATTGTTTGATCCTTCAAGACGCCTTGATGTACACACGTAGGCAAAATTGTTGGTACCCTTCCGTTAAAGAAAGAAAAACCCACAATGGTCACTGAAATAACTTGAAACTGACAAAAGTAATAATAAATAAAAAATTCACTGAAAATTAACTAATGAAAATCAGACATTGTTTTTGAATTGTGGTTCAACAGAATCATTTTAAAAAACAAACTAATGAAACTGGCCTGGACAAAAATGATGGTACCCCTAGAAAAGATGTAAAATAATTTGACCATAGGGACATGTTAAACTAAGGTGTGTCCTGTAATTAGCATCACAGGTGTCTTCAAACTTGTAATCAGTCAGTCTGCCTATTTAAAGGGTCAAAAGAAGTCACTGTGCTGTTTGGTATCATGGTGTGTACCACACTGAACATGGACCACAGAAAGCTAAGGAGAGAGTTGTCTCGGGAGGTTAGAAGGACAATTATAGACCTTCATGTTAAAGGTAAAGGCTATAAGACCATCTCCAAGCAGCTTGATGTTCCTGTGACTACAGTTGCACATATTATTCAGAAGTTTAAGGTCCATGGGACTGTAGCCAACCTCCCTGGACGTGGCCGCAAGAGGAAAATTGGTGACAAATTGAAGAGACGGATACTACGAATGGTAACCAAAGAGCCCAGAACAGCTTCCAAAGAGATTAGAGGTGAACTCCAAGGTCAAGGTACATCAGTGTCAGATCGCATCATCCGTCGCTGTTTGAGCCAAAGTAGACTTAATGGAAGACAACCGAGGAGGACGCAAATCATAAAAAAGCGAGACTGGAATTTGCCAAAATGCATATTGACAAGCCACAAAGCTTCTGGGAGAATGTCCTTTGGACAGATGAGACAAAACTGGAGCTTTTTGGCAAGTCACATCAGCTCTATGTTCACAGATGCAAAAATGAAGCATCCAAAGAAAAGAACACTGTACCTAATGTGAAACATGGAGGAAGCTCGGTTATGTTATGGGGCTGCTTTGCTGCATCTGGCACAGAGTGTCTTGAATCTGTGCAGGTGCAATGAAATCTCAAGACTATCAAGGCATTCTGGAGCGAAATGTGCTGCCCAGTGTCAGAAAGCTTGGTCTCAGTTGCAGGTCATGGGTCCTCAAACAGGATAATGACCCAAAACACAGCTAAAAACACCCAAGAATGGCTAAGAACAAAACATTGGACTATTCTGAAGTGGCCTTCTATGAGCCCGGATCTAAATCCTATTGAACATCTGTGGAAGGAGCTGAAACATGCAGTCTGGAGAAGGCACCCTTCAAACCTGAGACAGCTGGAGCAGTTTGCTCACGAGGAGTGGGCCAAAATACCTGTCGACAGGTGCAGAAGTCTCATTGAGAGTTACAGAAATCACTTGTTTGCAGTGATTGCCTCGAAAGGTTGTACAACTAAATATTAAGTTAAGGGTACCATCATTTTTGTCCAGGTCAGTTTCATTAGTTTGTTTTTTTAAAATGATTCTGTTGAACCAAAATTCAAAAACAATATCTAATTTTCATTAGTTCATTTTCAGTGAATTTTTATTTATTATTACTTTTGTCAGTTTCAAGTTATTTCAGTGACCATTGTGGGTTTTTCTTTCTTTAACGGAAGGGTACCAACAATTTTGCCTACGTGTGTATATTATCCCTTATCTGTGTGGTGACTGTTAACTATCCATATTGCATCGTGTTAAAACAACAGTGCAACTGTGTCTCATCTCATACAGGGACATCCCAAGTTTGATATCATAATGTTGCTGCCAGGAATAGAGAGGCGAAGTCCATCCACTTCCGGTGTCCCCCATGGGACCTTATTTCGGAAGAAATATGTCCAGTAGTCAACGGTGGGGGACAAATCATGTTTTGATCCCGTTTGAATTGCGCCATGAATCACACATATGATGTTTGTCAATTAAAAGATCATTTTGCAAGTTAGGAAAATCTCAGTTTGTCGTAGGTTTGTCGTGGTATCATTTCGTTTTGTGTGAAACCGCTCAGTGAACTACATCTCTCGTCTCGCACAACATACGTCACCAACGCTAGCTAGCTAGCTAGCTAACTTAGCGATGTTCCACGCTCAAATGAAACAATATCTTAATATCCGATGTGTTTTATCCAGCGGCTCCTGGTCTTTTTATCGGCCGGGAAGCGAAAGAACGAGCGAGACCTGTTGCTGGTGTGAGTACATCCCAGTACGAAACACACAGGCATCGTAGCTTCAGAGAGAGAGACGTCACTTACGCGATTTTTGGTTGTGTAGTCTTTTCTAATTACGTATCTTCACAGTCTGATACTTCAACAGTTTGAAACGTATGATTCATGGCGCAATTCAAACAGGTTCAACAAGGCAAAAGTGAGCATGGCTCACATATCCAAGCTCACCGCTTGACCCCTACTAAAGTAGGGCCAAAGGTTTTGCCCTTTCGGAACTAATGGAATTAGTCTATTGAGCACAATGTAGCATTTATTAGCTCACCTTCCTCAAGTCCAGGGTGCCCAACATTTTTGAAATTTCTGAAAAGTCTCCCATCAAGGGCTAGATTTTGCCTGAAAACAGAGCCATGAGGAGGTGCAGAAGTCTAGTTTTCTCTCAGAACACTTGAATTACAATATGCTGAAAGGTTATTATGGAATTTTTGCCCAATGATGCCAAAAATATACTGCCTACTGAAGCTTTAACTACTGTTCATATTTTTCCCGAAATAAGTCCCATGGGGGTCTACTGGAAGGGGAGGGACACTGCCGCTCTATACAGGTTCAAGAGTTCAGTGATTCACATCTGCTGTTCAAAGAAAAACCAGGGGCCTCTTGTTTAGATTGGTAGCTCTGTACAAAACAATGTAGTGACTCACGAACAACTCAGAATACAGAATACAGAGTGGTTCCTTAGATAAAAGGTGTGTAACGTCCATAACTATTTTTATATTCTATGCTGGCCATCATCTATTCAGGGAAAGATGACTGAGCATGCTCAACACCCTGCTTCACAGTCATATTTTCAAATACTGTAAAGACATTTTTCATTACTGCAGACAAGACTCAGCAATAACGGTGATGGTACCTTGAGGAGAGTCCAGACAGGGCCTTGTTAAGAACCTCGGGGGTGTCATCAGCGGGGACTGGCACCTCTGGCATCCCTGAGTCCGCCTTGGCCTCGCCATCTGACGCCCCATCTTTTTCCACCTTCTGCTCGCTGTCTGAACCCTGACAAAAAAACAGACAGAGGAGAAATAAGACACTGACATTCAGCTAAGATATGGTGCTGTAACGATAGGAAAACAGATGCAACCACAGAATCCCAAGAAACATAAGTGGCTTTTCAAGCCTCGTCCACACTGGGAACGTCAGGAGCGCGTGGCGGCTGCGTTACCTGTTGTTTTTTATTTCAGCGTCCGTGTTAACAGGTTAGAGCAGCCACACTGCCTGCGTGAGACGCACGTCTCATGCACGTCTCAGCCGCGTCTCTTCTAGAGATTCAAGGTCTCGCCTATTTTTGACGCGAGCCGCGTGGTTCACAGCAACAACAGACAGTGAAAGTGATCTATTGACTGTATATTGACATCATATCAGCAAGATTACTATAGTTTCGATGTCTCTATCTGTAGAAAATGTTACAGAGATGAAAAAAAGTAAAGACTTATTTCAAAATTTATATCAAAATTTCCTGCTTTCATTTCAAAATAAAAGCCCTCAAGCATTTTTTTATATGGACAGAATTCCTTAATTTGTTAACACAAGGCTTTTATTTTGAAATATGTGCAGCACATTGATGTGGAACATGCAGTGACTTGGAGTGCTCCATAAATGAATATAGTGCCACGTGACGCAGCCGACGCAAGCGACGCAGGCGAAAGTTCCTGCGGTCGAAAAGGGGCTTTAGATTCCGGTTGAATGTAGCAGTTTAAGAATATCTCTCAACTATTCCCCAAATGTTTTATGTTTTTTTTCTTTTGGCAATTATCCAATAATATGATATATGACTGCATTTACATATTTCCAGCAACAGAGGGCCTGTGCAGATAAATGAATGCAGTCAAACTAGAGGTAAATACTCTTTACAGGACGACTTCCAGAGGGATGTCCTCTCTCAAACTAAAACACATGATATGGTATCTAGGTTAGAGGGAACTTGCTATTTTTTGCTCTTCAGAGCACAAACACACAACTCATCTTATACCATTTCCCCCGGCGCTTTATTGCAAAAACAGCTCCCCACAGCAAAAATGTCAGCTGAGAAATTTCCTCAAAACACAATTTTCATTGTTTAACTAAAACTTCATCCGGAACCAACTGTCATCTGACTTTCTGAGCTGTATACAGTAATTAATCATGACATCATAATGGAGTCAAACAGTGTCACTACAGAAGTAGAGATGAGAATGAATGCAAAAAGAAGCAGCCAGGCCTACATTGATTCTATAAACATTAAAATGCAAAGTCAGTTAGACCATATCAGTTTACAATGTGAGCAGTAATCTTACACTATAGACATCTTATCAAAGTACTTTCATCAATATTTCCTTGGTCTACAATCGGGCTGTAATCACCAGCTTGGCGTACATCAACGTTGCGTAAGTACGGAACTCTATGAACCTATTAAATGTTGAAACACTATTAAATAAAATGGGGGAAAAAACATGATAATAGATTACTATTTGAACTTGAATTTACTTCCATTAGTTTAGCCAATTTTAATAATAGACTGTATCCAAAAGTACCTAAAATGGTAACAGATATATTTGAATTACATTTCCCTGCCAATAGCACTAATGCACCCATTTATAGTAAATTAAACTACTTTTCCTTACAAAATGGCTTATATAGAAGCAGATTGGTCAGAATGTAAAGGCTCTGTAAAGCCACACAGGTGTTTTCAGTTCTGGCTGATCACACTCAGGTTGAAGTTGGGTGAAGCTACGCTGGGGTTTTTGAGGTCACCAAACTTTATTTACCTCAAAGAGTGATAAAAGTGTAAGCTGTTCCTCTCTGACAGGCACAACAAAACAGTAGAATGACCGTTGGCTAAGCTCTGCCCACCATTTGCTCCACCAAGCTTTCCATTCTCACAGGGCGCCTGTGTAGTTTACAACATCAACAACAAACTCTTAATGGAAAACTCTGTCTCTAGCTAACTTTTTAATGTTTCCAGCTGACTCCTTTTAAAACAAGAACCCTGCACAAGTATGCACTTGATGGCTAAGTACATGGTACTGTGCAAGAGGCTGAGGCTAACGCCTTCTTTCCACATAGCTCTGTGTGCATATGTAAGTCAACCGGAAGTTCAGTCATTCCTACAGGAACCTCCTTGATCACCGATGTGTTTGCGAAACTCCTTCCTTTTTTTTCTCGTCCGTAATTTGCCTCGAGTACGTTGTAATAAATTAACTGTGAAAAGTTCAACGCGCATATTTAGCAGTGTAAATATGCCGTCGAACTTCTCTCTTAGAAAAGTGAATAAATGTGACTCGTCTAGACTGGACGGTGAAAAACAGACAGACAACTCATAGATATAAAAAACACTGTTTTATATTTATGCAGTAACTTCTCTTCCATATCTGCGTTGATGTTTCTATCCTTCCGTAAAGAGATGCATTTCCTTGTGTTGAACACTAGGGGGAATAATCTGTATACTCTACGGACACAAAATAAAACTTTGTGGAAACGAGGCGTAAAGCTTTGTTTATACTCCTGAACAGACGTGGACAGCTGCGGACACCACGGACTAGGGATGTTAATAATGAACCATTTAACCGTTAACCTACATTAAGCATTTTAACCGATTAATGCTATCGGTTAAACGGTTAAAATATATATTAATAACTAATTTAAAAAGCTGAGAAAAACACAGAGGAGCGGCTCGTCTCTTTAAGGAGAAAAGCTGGTCCACCTTAAGAGCCCACCTTAAGAGCCCACCTTAAGAGGCGGAGCCGGAGTTGCAAGATACAGGAAGTTGGCTCCGGTCTATGGCTCGCTTGAGCAGAGCGGGTTGTAGCCTCGTAGCATTTATCCACCGACAAATAAAGTGTACACACACCGTCTGCTACACCTACGATCACAGCTAGAACGCCAACGACAAACCCACACTCCCAGCCGCCACACACATATGGTCTGTCGGACACTCGTAAAAGTTACGCCGCAATGACAGAGCGGCGGCGAGCATGAAGCTACCAGCAGAGCTACAGATGCTAACGTAGCACAAAAATACTCTGTGTGTGGGACAATCCCTATCGTTAATCTATCGTTAATCTATCGTTAATCCGGGCAGACAGAGACAAATCTGCTAAACTAAACTAAATGTGCGTTGGAGACTTTTACTGGGAACATGGCTGCAAGTTAACTATCGTGACGGTGAACTGGAGACTCAGTTGTCTGTTGTACTCATACACTGCAGCTGGCGCACCGCTGCATGCGAGACACTAATCTTGTCGGTTAACGGCCAATAATCGGTTAACAAGGGTCGGTTATCTGTTAAGAATTTTTTTCAAAATTAGCATCCCTACCACGGACGCATAGTAGTTCTGTTTATACTGTCCGCTCGGAGAACACACTCCACACATGCGCAGTAGATGAACTTCACCGAGTGCACATAAATTAGGTAAATAGATTATTTAGTTTCTTTCTTTCAGGGGATGGGCCTACAATGGTCACTGGCGGTCGGGAGAGAGGTTTAGCAAACGGTCATTAAGTCACACAGTCCTGGGAAAAGGTCTTATTTGCCAAAATAATTCAAAACACCTGTTTGGGTGGACCATAGATGTGTAATGCCTTTAATGCCCTGCTGGTCAAAACAAGTCCAAGTCCTTTCAACACTCTATGTATACCTGATCCCTGATTATGCACTCAAACAAATATTGATATGTAATTGTTGCCCAAACAGCAGCAGCTTCATCATATCAGAGTAGACATACAGTATTAAGCAAAGAGCAGCAGGACTGCCAGTGCAGGGGTATGTGTGGGAGGCTAAACACTGCGCCAAATCATCTCCATCCATATTGTTGATTTCTCACAACCATCTGTTCACTGACAGAGGCCTGTTCAAAACACACTGATCTCTGCCTCTCCATGGTAACAACAATCAAGGGATGGACGACATCAGACGGTGACAGTTACACACAGTTACGGCTCGTCTGATGAAAACAGAGGTTTCTTCAGGTCAGTCTGTCCCCCCCCCCCCCCACAGATCTCTGTGTTGATGGTGACCAAATGAGGCTCCAAGTTCTCCTCTCACATTCACACAGCAGAAGGTCGGCTTGCTGTGACACCCACTCAGTCTAACGCTTTAACAAATAGACACTACTACATTACTGCAGCTGGATATTTTCTATATTAATAAAATACCTTTGTTGCTTTTCGCCTTCCACCATGCCAGTTATGTTTTTGTTGTATTCCTTTACTAGCTCATACTCAATCTGCACTCTACACTCAGCTTTAAAGTATGATGGTGCAGTGGCATTGTCCAATTCTTTAAAGGTGCTCAATATGAAATCCAGAGCATATTTATAGCCTCCGCACGGCTCTCAACATGGCGACGGCTGAGCCGGCAGCTCACAACTAACAGTGCTAACAACGCTAACAGTGCAAACAACTGGAGCCGATCCCAGCTGACATTGGGCAAAGGCAGGGTACACCCTGGACAGGTCGCCAGACTATCACAGGGCTGACACATAAAAACAGACCCAAAACCATTCAATATATCAATAATCACAATGATTGTTGAAAAATAAAGTTACATGGAAAATATGCTGCTATAGCGTAAGAAAGACGTCAATAAAGCTAGAAATGTTTCTCATTATAAAGAAAACCTTTCCTTCATGGCAATAACACCCTCCTATACTGATTCAGGTGGCTCTTTAAAGCAGTGATTCTTAAAGCGGGGTCCGGGGACCCCCAGGGGTTCGTGGAATTATGCCAGGGGGTCCACGAAATGATTTGCTATAAATTATAAAATTGTGCTGGTACAAATGGTACAAATTGTAGTGAGCATATGCTGAATCGCTATTCTGATTGTGAGGGGGGGTAAGGGGTCTCTGGCCCCAAAATGTTTGAGCACCCCTGCCTTAGAGAGATTTAACGTTGAGGCTGAGGATCACATTTTAACAGCAGCAACAGTCAGTGTGTGTCCACCTTTGTTACAGTGTCCCTTCTCTCTGGATCAACTCAGCTAAAAGAAGCCCAAACTGTACATTTTCAAAGATTTGGAAAAATCCATTGATTCTTCTTCAAATTACATGAAACACTCTTACGAGATGCACTGTCGATAGTTCAACACACCAACTGAATGCAGAAGCAGGCAAAGAAAACATGCACACATACAGCCCCATCCTCCGCCTGCTGGTTACTATGGAGACAATATCCGTCACTCAGGATGCTCGAGTTAAAAATAGGCGCTCATTTCACAGAAACACTCCTCCCCTTCGGTGCTTTCTGGTGGTCAGCTTCAACACCGAGTGTCTCCCGTTTTGTTTATCTCCAATTCATTAGAAAAAAAGCTAAATCTGCATGTTGTGAAAGGATGAGCACATTTATGTTCCGAGGTCTTTACTGGGATTTGTAGACAAGTAAACCCAGAGGAGGGTGGGTCCCTCAGAAATAAAGCAAAAAAGAAAAGAGGAGGTTTGTGATTTCTCAGCTGTGAGTTCATTAGGCACAAATATTTTAGAGCAACTGTTTTAAAATGTTTTGAATAGCTAAAGACCACACGTGTGTCCAGATGCTCATTTAGAATGAGACTTCCTGACATCGCCTGAAAGAACACACAATGTCTATAATTAGAAACCAGATGATGCACCAAGCAGATATCCACAAACAGATGCAGATGAATCTCGAGGCATCCTTAATGTTTATATAGTTTGATCACAGTTTGCTTCATTCATAAAACTGTGAACTGAATTTCACTCTACTCTTATTTATGCAAACCGCCAGGAAAAGCACTAAACTAATGTCCTCCTCATTTCATAAACAAACGTCATTTTTCTAAAGCTGATCCAGATAAAAAAAAAAAAGGTCATAGCAGAGCCAGAATAGATTTAACCTTTTTACTAATTTTTATTCCCCACCTTCTACTTGGTATGATCACTATGTTGCTGTGCCAGAACAGCTGTATGTCCTGCAGTAATTCACTTTATCTTGTGGACGATTGTTGTGTGATATTGCTTGTGGTCCTTCCTGACCTAAGGCACATGGCAATTTACTATTTGCCTGAATTTCCACATCTACATTGGACACTTGTGGCACACAATTACCATGGTTTCAACATCTGCACTTGCATTTTGCCCAGTTTACCCACACTAAATAAATCCTAGTGCTGCTAGCATTTGTACTTAGGTGGAGGGGTGGGTCGGTGTCAAGCTAACATGGCGTTCTTTTAAGCCAGGGTGTTGTCTTTACACAGGATTTAGCTGGCCAGATTCTGCTATATACTGGTATTGATTCTACTATTCTGTTTTAGATTACCTCACAGATTAATAAAGATAGAGTTAAATTAATCTAAAAAAATACTGGATGGATTTTCTACATTGGTAGATGATACAAACTGAATAAACCAGATCATATTGAAGATATAAATGATGTCATCAGTGTCAGTATCTTTTGTTTCAATGATTACAGAGAGACATGAGTTGATTAAATCAGTTTGACAGTCAACACCTCTTTAGAAGTGTAGGAATATAACCTAAATGGTACTACACCTAATAGAGGAAAGTAATTAAACTGATTGTATAACCTCACCACACTAGTACCACAACAGGCAGCTTCTTTGGAGTACTCACTGCTGAACTGCTCTAATACACACCACAGCCAAAAGACACAGAGTAATAAACAACACATAAAGACAAATCATAGCACTTTGTGTGACCTCACTAGTATATTACCATTCCCCTGATATGGCCTATGTGGTTTGTTGTAGGGATGTGGCTAAAGCCTCGACTACTTTCCCATCTGCTTTTAGCTGTTCTTCAATGATCATGTCCTCTCGTCCTAGACAGACATGTCCCCACATCCATCACCACGCCCCTCTGCTGGCTCTGACTCTTCTATTAGATAATGCCTTTATTTCCCCTCCAGTTTGAAGACAACAGGATCCTGTGATTATGACATCTTGCCAGACGGCAGAACGCCTGAAGCTGTTGTTGTTATTGTTGTAGCAGCCAGACCAGCTAAGCTAATGTTAGACTGACAGGGACCATGTCTTAGAGCCCTGGATGATTAAACGATCTAACAGTAAACAGTTGACTTTAGCTAACTACTAATAACA
This sequence comes from Sebastes umbrosus, assembly GCF_015220745.1. Lineage (NCBI taxonomy): Eukaryota > Metazoa > Chordata > Actinopteri > Perciformes > Sebastidae > Sebastes > Sebastes umbrosus. The sequence continues at coordinate 3,610,167 of NC_051276.1, forward strand.
GATTGAGAGCAGAGACAGTCTTCACCAGTGTTTCACTGAAGGATTTCTCAACGCGTCTGTAGACCTGGTGAGAGATCAAACCGTGTAACGTGATGTGGCTACTAGCTGCAGAACATCTCCCCCAGACATCAACCAGATTGTTCACAATTCACTATTAATCTGCTCAGCATAGAATAAAGACATCTGATCAAGTATAACTGAATTGTTTTTCCTAAACAAGAAGAGATACTCTATACTTCGGCATATAAACGATGAAGACAGCAGAGTTCATTTAGATAACATTGTAACTTGTGTGTTTGGTTCTCGTGTTAGAGTCCACCCAGGAAGACGCTGAGCAGCATCAACCAATCACGTCTAAAATGAGAGCAGTTTGGCGGATGATTTGTATTTAGTGTGGCGCATTTCAGAGGCTTTTTAATAACAGCTGCTATTCTGTAAAGTACACGACTGTGCCCAGAGGAAAGCAACAACAACATGACGGATTTAAATAGATTGTGACATGACTGTTCCTGTCGCTACACGAGCTACAGGATAATGCCTGAGGACGATCCAGTAGCTAGCTAGCGTTAGCATCGCTTGCTAGCGGTGGATGATGTGACCGACTCACTAACGTTACCTTGTCCTCTGACGGCTGCTGCTGTAGCGTCGGATCGCTGTCTTTGGCTCCACGGTGCCGGAGCTCAGTCATGTTAGCAGATAGCAGCCCAACGACTACAGAGAAGCTCCTGTGTCTCCGAGACACTCACTTGCTATTTGGACTGACAGATCTGTGAAGCTTGAAGCTGATTGTACACAGCAACACTTTTCATAAGATCAACCCGATCGATGTCAGATCCGCACGAAGTACTAATAAATACAACTTCCTGTTTTCAAAATAAAGTCCACAAGAAAGGAGCTGCTTATGCAAGGTGACATAAATCCTGGGATGATTTTGACTGATTATAGACTGTTACAGATTTCTAAATGATACTGAAGTTGACATGGGGGATTTTAATGGTTACTTTCACTGTTTGACTATAAATCCAGCAATCTAGTTTCCTGCATGTTTTAGTTCCAGATGTGTTCTCACAGCTGGACCAGTTCTGAACTTAACAGAGCAGCAGACACACATCTACCTGAACAGGGCTGGCATGAAAGTGTGCCGTTCTTACCGGGGTTTTTTTACAAGCGCTAACATCCTTTTGTCCAATATGCAGTCAATTAACACATTTCTAAAATGCTTACATTTTATTTACATACAACCTTACCCAATACCAAAATGACAGATTTTTCTGGTCTTATTTACAAATGCTTGAACACAGCATACCAGAACTGATATTGAGTCAGGTTTGCTGCATTTTGATAGAGTTAGTTTACGTAGAGAATGTTTCTTTTTTGCATTTTGAAATGTAGAGTTGGTATTTAATGAACAAAATGTGGTTTTGAACAGAAAATTATGGAAACGATTTGGCTAATTTTGTGACATATGTGTGTTGCTGTGTTAAAAAGGGACTGTTTGTAACTTCTTACACGTATAAATCAGCCGGGTCTCCGTCCCATGCTCGCTCGCATATTCGCTCGCGTGTCGCTAGGCTGTTCAGACAAGACTCCAACACAAACTACACGGAAGCACCAAAACCGCAAAGTTCTATCTAGTGAAGCCCGTCTGTTAAACAGTGTTGGCCGCGGTCGGAGGACGCGGGGGAAACCGTAGCTTTGGTCTCCAGGGCCGGAGTCTCTGCTGTACTCTGCTCCTCTGCTCATCTGCCTGCCTGCCTTCACTCACAGCTCGCTCCACCTCACGTGCATGCGCGCAAACTCCACACTGCAGAAGAGTTCGTAGCTCCGAGAATATCTAGTAAATGTACAGTGGACGTTTGTGCAGAAATAAATGCTGCAGCTCCTCCAGACCAACAGAGGTTTCCCGTGTCTTGTGAAGTGACGGGGCCCCGCAGCGAGAAACGTTATCATCTCCGACCAAAACTCCGGTGTCTCCCCTGTTCCCTCCGGCCGCGGTCGGGAGGCTGAGGCAGGAAAAGCCAACACTAGGATCAGCATTGATTCATGGAGAGACCTTCGTCTGGTCAGCTAACATTACTGCCAAGCAGCTGAAATATAGAGTGATATTGTGCTTTTAGCTGTTTTGAGCGATGCTCGTTCATGTCTATTTAGAGCGAGCAAGCGCGAGACCGACGCTGACTTTCGTTGACTTAACGGCCACAGGTGTCGCTGTTAACAAGCATTTCTGATTCTTACAAACAGTCCCTTTAAGAGTTTTTAGAAAAAGCTTCTCAAGTATAGGTAAACACTTGTTAGCAATTGAAAAAAAAAAAAAAAACTATAACTGGATGGATCAGATGTCAAAAAGTGAATACAAAAATAAGTTACCATTCAGAGTGATGAAGGACTGATTAACACTGTCTTCTAGGCTACAGGCTACAGCATGTAGAGTATGCTGTGCCCTCAGGTAGAAGACTGGCTAAATCAGTTACATCAAACATCAAGTTTGAAAAGAAACAAGAAAATTATACAGATATTAAACGTGTGTTGGTTAGGATTGCAAAATTGCCAAGTGGCAATGTGTGCTTTTATTTTGAAGGTATAGCTGCCTAGTGTTTCGTTGTATTGTGGCTAACTTGATGTTGGTATCAGAGCCCTCTGACGTCATGAGAAGTGTGGGCTATATTCAAGACTAATACAGTGTAATGTGTTGGGAGTGCTACAATTTTACATAATCTGAAAAACTATACAGCTTTAGCTATATGTGTGGTAAGGACGACGGAACCTGCAATTTGCATAATGAGGCAGAAATGCATAAAGAAGAAATGCATTTCAAGAATTGTAAAAAGAAATGTATTAAGAAAAGATTATAGAAATATATAAGTTTGGGGAAATAAATAAGGGGTGAAATACGAGGGGAAATTGTGCATAAATAAATAAATACATTAATTTGAAAACAAATATAAAAACAAAATGAATAAATTAATTAATAAATAAATGCAACAATAAATAAATAAATGCAAAAATAAAATTAAAATTAAACTGAGGAGTAAATAAATAAGGGAAATAATAAAAGATAAATAAATAAAGAAGCAAATTAAAACAGAAATATCAATTTATGTCACATTTTATTAATGAATGAATGGCTACATTTATTTTTAATATATAATTTTTGCTATATTTAATGACACATTTATTTATTTATCGAGTCATTTATTTTTGATTTCGGCAGGTTCCGTCCTCCATAGTGTGTAGTGTGTAGCCTATTTCTTCATTACAATAACAGTGGCTCCCTGGTGATGTTCAGACCCAGTGAGCCTTTGAGCATTTCTTGGCCTAATGAGGCCTTCTTAAATTTTACTATTGCTATTGATACACACATTTCCTCATACATTGTGTTTCACACTCTTTCACTCACACTGTAAATATGATGACAGAGTGTATAACAGTAACCTCTTCACTTTTCCATTAACCTCCCCAACTACAATACACTTTGTGAGATCTTCAAACAGCAAAAATGCTCCTTCCTCTCAATATGGTGTGTGTCCTTTTCATTCAAATATATATGGAAAAAATATTGTAATATTTTAGGGGACCATTTGTTAGATTAGCAAGCGTATGTTATTATCAGTTCAATGTAAGCGAATATCTGTCAGTCAAGATTCTCTGGAGACGAAAGCCGGGTTTCCACCAAAAGTGACTTTTAATCCCTGGAACTTATTTTCCAGGAACTAAAAGGTTCCTTCAGCCCACTGTTGTCTGCATTTCCACCGCGGTCTAAAGACCTGCAAAGAAATTAGATTATATTAAATTCTTAACATAAAACCATAGAAAAAATTAACGTTAGGTTTTGTCTCACTGCGACGATATTTACTGCTGCATATTTACTGATGCTCGTTGGATGTAATGAATGAAATGCAGCGGAGGAAAATTAAACTAATGGTTAACTGATGGTTATTTGTTTGTGTTTAAGAACTTAACCGCTGTGAAAAAATCAGAAATGAACTTTTCTTTCTCTCATTCACGGCACCACCGCGTTGTCTACCTCTTCTAACGTTACCGCTCGCCCTCGCAATCTCTCTCTCTTTTTGCTCTCTGTCTTTTTTTTTTAATGAGTCGGGAGGCCAACAGCAGAGCCTAACTTTACTTTAATGTTATCAAACAAAGACAAACGCCCTCCCCTCATCTTAGAATGGTTCTAAATTCAATATCAGAGTACTTCCTTGTTTATGAATGAAGCGGTACACCAGTTGAAGCAGTGGTGCTCATCCCTGCAAACTCCACCCTGAAAGCTCTAGCACTTTCAGAAAGTACTAGAGGTGTAAAAAGGTCCCATAAAATGTCCCTGGAACTTAATTTAGAGCTCCTCAAAAGGTTCTTAGTTCCGAGTGGAAAGGTACTGTGGTGGAAACAGGGCTTATGGTAGTGGGACTGGTTAACTGTAATTTGCACCTCTAACACCAAGTGGCAGCAAAACTCACTATAATTGTTGGTGTGTGTGTGCGTGTATGTGTGTGTGTGTGTGTGTGTGTGTGTGTGTGTCTGTTCTGTGGCCTGACAGCAGCCAGCATTTATAAATACTTAATGCCCTACCGCTGTTGCAGCAGAAGTGAAAGGGAGGTGAGCATCGCAGCCCAAATACAACAGTTCAATAGGTTCTGACATCACACTGTGGTGTGTTCACTGTCTCTGTAGTCAGTGATGAATGGTGATAATAACATAATAACAGGGCTGATCACTGGAACAAGCACCAATGAAAGAGAACACAGCAATCTAAGACAGGAATCTACAACATTTGAGACTAATATTAGTTGAACATATTTTTTCATCACAATGCACCACTGCCTGATTTTCTGTAATTTTTTTTTTTCAAAATGAATTGCTAATATTACTGGTATGAATGCGACTGGTGCACACTGAATCATGACTCAGCAGGTCTTTACAGCATCATGGATAAGAGGCTGTGCAGGTGGTGTTCAAAGCATTCAAAATGACAGATTACGGACTAAATAAAACTGTTAATATACTCTGCTTCTGTTCACTTACTTCCATGAGGCATCATTTTCTTTTTTGTTTAATTTCTTTAAATCATATTAAATGTCTTTTCATATTGTTTTGTCTTTCTTTCAATGTTTTGGTAACACTTTATAATAACCAATTAACCTTAGTTAATAATTATTTTACCGTTAACAAACAATGAAATGATAATTAATAATGTTTACTAATTACAAGTAATGATATTATTATCTGTTATTTTATTATTAGTTTGTGTAATATGAAATAAATTGTTTATAAATTCTATATTATAATATAGCTGATAAGAGGCGATAACAATTACATTGTGATTACATTAGTAACTTATTTCCCAAATTATTTTTAAACCTTTAAGAAATTTAAATCATCTATAAACATTATATAGATAGAAGGGCCAGAAACCAATTATTAATCATTGACAAAGTATTAACTATCTTTCTAAATAATGTTTATAGATGCTTTACAAAGTGTTTATTAACCATTTAATAAGGCATAATAATCATCAGTTGCAACTTTATAATAGCATCCAAATAATGTTTATAGATGGTTTACAAATAATTTCTTTAAGGTTTACAAATAATATTTTAATAATAAAATTAACTAAATTTTATTAACTATCAATTTATAAATGGTAGTTATTATAAAGTGTTACCAATGTTTTTGTTAATGCCTTTTTATGTCTTATGTAAAGCACTTTGAATTTCAATATCTTTCCTTAAATTTCTAGCTTTAATGGAAAGTTGACGGTCACATTAAGCCACCACAGCAGAGAGCATATGACATTATGGAACCTATTTGTCAGTACCAATGATTTAACCTCTATTTTTCCTGCGTTGCCTCTGCAATTTGATTGCTGTTTTTGTGATTAAATCCTGGAGAACAATAACGATCTTTTGTCAGCATTGCTGTCATTTCTGTAAGAATGTTGTTGCAGGAAATTAATTACTACTGAACCTTGATGTTAATCTTAATGAAATGCGGAATTAAATTTTTCCTCCTATCAGTATTCTATTCTTTAATAACTGGCTTTGCTATAATTTTGCTAATTAAGTTATTATCTGTTCCTGACTGACATCTGAATGATTAATTACAATAATTTTGTAATGACTTGCGTCATCAAAAATATATGTATTGGAATACACTTTAATGCTGTTATTGAAATATATTCACAATCCAACCTTAACATGTAAAGCTTTCTAAAAAATAGAGCCATGACTCAGCAGAAAACGAGAATGTAAGAGAAGGGGGTTCAGAAACATTAGCATGACAACAAGAATACGTTCACATTCACACCCACCCACACACAGATTATGACTGCAGTGCTTTTGACTCTATTCTGTGGGGGCACTTCATCCTTGCTGCAGTGTGATGCCTCGGACGTTGCTGCACGGCATGCTGCACATGTACACTGCTGTCGTGTGGAGTCCTGTCATGCCGTAACTGTCCCATCCTGGGGTGCACAGTCACTCTGCCGTTTCTGCTCGCCTGGGCTCAGTGTGTGTGTGTGTGTGTGTGTGTGTGTGTGTGTGTGTGTGTGTGTGTGTGTGTGTGTGTGCGTGTGTTTGTGTGTGTGTGTGTGTGTGTGTGTGTGTGTGTGTGTGTGTGTGTGTGTGTGTATGTGTCGGGTAGCCCAAATTTTGGCTGGGACTCCTCAGCAGCTCCTCCAGAACTGCAGGGCTCTGGGACATCTGCAATGCAGAAGTCTATATATAGCCATGGAGTTACAGGAGAGAGAGAGAGAGAAAGGGGGGCGGGGAGAGGGAGACAGAGAGACACAGACAGACAGAGAGACAGGAGGATGATGGGAGACAGAGATGAAGGACAAGACAGAGATAAACAATGAATGAAAAGAGTGAACCTTGAACTGAAAATGAGCTGGAGACTAATACAGAGCCAGCAGAATGCAGCGTTCTTCAATGCCAAATGTAAACTTTTACAGCTTATACAAAATAAACTCCTAGTTTGTGCCAACAGAAAGCTGTAAAAAATTAATTTTAGTTAACACTCCAATGGCCCGACGGCGGGCGTGCCCGGCTGCTATTTTGTCTTTCCGAGGTTGTAGAAGGTTGGTTGGTGAAGTAAAGATACTGACATGGTATGGAACTAGAAAAACCTGAGGAATCTATCGGTACCAACCATGTCCTGCTAGCTTGTCGGGAAGGAGGTTAAATAACGTTACAAAGTTGCGTTACAAAGTTGCGTTACAAAATTGCGTTACAAAGTTGCGTTACAAAGTTGCGCTACAAAGTTGCGCTACAAACAAAGTTGCGCTACAAAGTTGCGCTAAATTTTGGCGATGAAAAACTGGCATGGCGATTTTCACGGGGGTCCACCCGAAGTGTCCACTCAGGATGTCAGCACTTTCAATGGCAAGGTCACAGTGAAGTGAGTTATGCCAGTTTCTCTGTTTAACTCACTTAAAAGAGGAAATGGAATTACATGCTTGTGACCTCCCAGCAACTGGAACATGGAAGGGTTGCTAAATGCTGAGGTTGAGTATTTATTGCTTTATCTCGAGGAGTCTCGGGAGGGCAGTGGAGGAGGAGGAGGAGAGCGGTTCAATTATGTATGCACCTCCACAACAACAGAATCTGCTGACAGCAGAGCTCAGCACGCACGCAGGAAAGTGGCACGGCCAAATCAAGGACGATCCTATGGTCGGCGGGCCACGGTGCCTGCAGAGCTGTGGGATTGATCGGACTCTTGAACTTTCAATAAATCTGCCCTCTGACACGCTCCCTGTCGGACTCTCCGTCCCAGAGGTCCATGCCGAGTCATAACTCTCCTCGTGTCACGGCTGGAAGAGAGAGCATCAATCAAGAGAGGGATAGCTGGAGCAGCGCCAGGGACTCTAACACAGTATTCATTAAAACATCAAGTGTATTGATTTACAATTACTGACAAATTATGAATTGAAATGAAATGTTATTTTTGGAATGTATCTGTGGCATTTATGATTATTTTAACATCATAGCTAATGATGTAGATGCTGACAACAAAGCTGTGTACAGCAGTTTTTAACTTGAATGATGTATCATTTAAAGGACCAGTGTGTAACAATTAAGGGGGATCTATTGACAGAAATGGAATATAATATTATTAAGTATGTTTTCTTTAGTGTATAATCACCTGATAATAAGAATCGTTGTGTCTATATCTACAAAGGGAACGGGTCGTCTCCATGGAGTCCGCCAAGTTGCTCCGCCATGTTTCTACGGACAAACCAAACTCTGTTAACTTTTTCCTGCTTGTGCCGGAGTTGATAACGTTACTCACTCCTGTCGCCGCCGCTCTCTCTCTCTCTCTTGCTTCACCACTCACTTCCCATGTACACACACATACTCTAAACACTGGCTCTGGGACATTTGCATTTTCATGTTGGCCACCATAGCTCTCCAACACGTTTGGAGCAGGGGAGAGGCTTCAGTTGGTTGCAACCTCTTACCCTCACCGCTAGATACCGCCAGATCCTCACTGGACCTTTAAAGGTGCAATGTGTAACATATAGCCAACTACTAACTAACAGCAGGGCAAGAATATGCAAAATTCAACCAAACTGCTGAAACTTTGAGACATGGTCAAAATAACACTGCTATCTTATAATCTTTACATGTGGCGTCGGCCTGTGGTTTATGTTAGCAATCTGTGTGTCTAGGGCTGTCAAAGTTAATGCGATAATAATGCGTTAACGCAAATTCATTTTAACGCCACTAATTTCTTTAATGCATTAACACAACTTGCAATTTTTATTTTGTAGTGGGCTCAGCTTTAAGGCTAGAGTGAAGTTACTGGCGTCATATGAACCTAGAAAACCTAATGCATCCATTGATACCAACCATGTCATAATAGCATGTTGCAAAGGAGGCTAAATAATAAGGCTCAAAACTTACGCTAAATTTTGGCGAGGAAAAGCTGCCATGGCCATTTTCAAAGGGGTCCCTTGACCTCTGATCTCAAGATATGCAAATGTAAATGGGTTCTATGTGTACCCACGAGTCTCCCCTTTACAGACATGCCCACTTTATGATAATCACATGCAGTTTGGGGCAAGTCATAGTCAAGTCAGCACACTGACACACTGACAGCTGTTGTTGCCTGTTGGGCTGCAGTTTGCCATGTTGTGATTTGAGCATATTTTCTTATGCTAAATGCTGTACCTACAATATCTGTCATTGATTTGTGTTATTAATTGATTTCCAATAATAAATATATGCATACATTTGCATAAAGCAAGCATATTTGCCCACTCCCATGTTGATAAAAGTATTAAATACTTGAGAAATGTCCCTTTAAAGGGACTGTTTGTAACTTTTTAAGCGTATAAATGTAGCGGGTCGGCACACATGCGCGTTCGCATATGCGCGCTCGTGTGTGGCCGGAGCCTCGTCTCCGCTGCCTGCTCTCCTTCACTCAGAAAGCGCGCGCGTCCTCGCTGTCTCGTTCCACCTCTAGACGTGAACGCGCGCTCACTCCACACTGCAGAAGAGTTAGTTTAGCTCTGAGAATATCTAGTGAATGTAGAGTGGACGTTTGTGCAGAAATAAATGCTGCAGCTCCTCCAGACCAACAGAGGTTTTCCATGTCTTGTGAAGTGACAGGGCTCCTCAACGAGTTACGTTATCGTCTCGTTACCGACCAGGTCTTCGGCTGCCAGCTGCGGTCGGGAGGCGATAACGTAACTCGTTGAGGAGCCCCGCTGCTGAAGCCTGCGCTGAGCAGGAAAAGCCAACACTAGGATCAGCATTGATTCATGGAGAGACCTTCGTCTGGTCAGCTAACATTACTGCCAAGCAGGTGAAATATAGAGTGATATTGTGGTTTTAGCTGACGTGTGTTGCCTCACTGTTTTGAGCGATGCTCGTTCATGTCTATGTAGAGCGAGCAAGCACGAGCTCGACGCTGACTTTCGTTGATTTCAAGGCCACAGGTGTCGCTGTTAAGCAGCATTTCTGAATCTTACAAATAGTCCCTTTAAGTAAAAGCACCAAAGTATTGGATCAAAATATACTTAAAGTAGCAGCACTCATAATACAGAATGGCCCATTTCAGAATAATGTATATTATATCATTGGATTATAATTATTGATGCATTATACATCACTTTAATGTTGCAGCTGAGAATTGGGTAAAGGCAGGGCTTATTTTAATGACTAAACTGCTGGGTAGCCTGTGAATTAACGACCCTTAGGATCAATGAAGTCTCATCTTATTTTATCTTGTCATAAAACATCATGATTTATTTGTTGTTGATTATATTTTTTATTATTAATCTAAATTTGCAGATTAACTAGTAGGCTAACTACAGTTATCAAATAAAAGTGGAGTAAAAAGCCTCTGAATCGTAGTGGAGCAAAAGTCTAAAGTAGCATAAAATGAAAAAACTCCAAGTAGGCCTACAAGTACCTCAAATTTGTATTTAAAGCAGCAGTGGGTAGAATTGGAGCAAATGTGATTAAAAAAAAAGTTATTTTTATAAAACAATCACTATATCCTGACAGTGTCCTCAGGTGTCCTCCGGTGCTCCTAATGGCATCTGCAAGATTTCACAGACTGGAGGAAAACAACCAAATCAGAGCCGAGTTGGAGCCTGCCGTCTCTGAGCAGCTGTCAATCACTCACAAACTCCGATCAAACAGTCAAACTAGTCAGCTCTGATACCAGTGTCTTGGAGAAGTGGTAGGAGTTGTAGAGGAGAGGTCAAAATACTCTGAAGAACTGCTGCAGCTGGTTGCAGAAGATGTGGCTGAGAGGGTCAACTGCACACTGGCTTTTACCAGGCAGACAGCCCCTTTCCAAGGATCAGTGGATTTAACTTTAGATATGATTTTCCACGTTGTCAAAATACTGACCAGATGCCTCTTACAGAAGGACCAACTTCAGGTCCACCTTGAGAAACCAGACAACGCGTCCTCTACACAGTATTTAGACGGCAGGTCCACGGAACCGTTCAGCTCACCGGAACCAGACGACGAGACCATGTTTGAGGAGTTTGGCACAGAAAAAACAGCCAACGCGTTCAGTACACAGTACTTAGACGGCAGGTCCACGTACAGCTCACCGGACTCAGACGACGAGACCATGTTTGAGGAGATCAGTTTACTGGATTTTGACGTTGAGTCCATGGCTGAGTTCGGCACAAAGGAACCTGACAACGAGCTCATGGTTGAGGAGTTTGGCACAGAGGAACCTGAATACGAGCTCATATTTGAGGAGTTCAGTTCACAGGATTTCGACGGCGAGTCCATGGTTGAGTTCAACACAGAGGAACCTGACAACGAGCCCAAGGTTGAGGAGTTCATCACAAAGGAACTTGACAACGAGCTCATGGTTGAGGAGTTTGGCACAGAAGAACCAACCAACGAGCCCAAGGATGAGGAGTTCATCACAAAGGAACCTGAGAACGATCTCATTCTTGAGGACTTCAGTTCACTGGATTTCGACGTCGAGTCCATGGTTGAGTTCAGCACAAAGGAACCTGACAATGATCTCATGGTTGAGGAGTTTGGATCTGCAAAGCTGGAGGAGACTATACGAAAATCCCCCAGCTTTGTTAAAAAAGTGAGGACGTTTTTCAGAAGAAAAAGTATAGTAACTCCAGTCTGTGATGTCGCCCTCCTGGAGAAGAAACAGAAATGCTCAGCCAGCATTGGGATGTTTGGTTCCGTGGCCAGGATTCTAAGGAAGACCTTCACCAGCTGCATCAGCTGTGGATCACAGGATGACTAGCTCACGCAAGCATCCAACATTCAAGCTTTCCCCAATATGTTTTCTTTTGCCTTCTTTTGAAAAACAATCCCTGGTTTTCTGCCATGGGTTAGTGACATGGGTTGTTTTTCAAAATGACACTATCAAAAAGGACGTGTTAGTTTGGAGTTTGGTAAATTACAGTCTGGAGTGATCATTTCACAAAGTGATTTTGTCAAAAAACTCTTTTCTGTCCTAAAATGGCCACTGGGCTGATCATTCTATGTGACTATGGAGATGATCGCCCAACTCTAAAACAAGCACATCCTTTTTAAGAGTGAAAGCAGCACGATGGCTCAGTGATTGAGCTAGTGTTGGCATGTTCTCCACGGTGGCTCAGTGATTGAGCTAGAGTTTGCATGTTCTCCCCGTGTTGACTTTGCCCACACATCTGAATTTTGACATCAGTAAATACTGATGATAAATACTAATAAAATCCTAATAATTCTAATTAATGGTTGTGACATCTCTTTTGTCACCATTTACTCTGAGGTAGAATAAGAGTCAGAGCGCTTTCTCCAGAAAGTTTTTTTAAGTGAAAGATGTGTTTTAAGTGCATGCTGCTCAGAGTATTCACTGTGACCTGCTTGTCTGTAGACAGCAGCAGTTACATTATGATGCGTTAAAACTCTGCTCAGTAAAAACGATTACTGGACCAAGGTAAATTATTAGCCAAGTCGATTTGTTGCCTAAACCTAACCCAAGTAGTTTTTAATGAGTTTTTGACAAGAGTAGTATGGAGGACGGAACCTACTCAAATAAAAAATAAATCAATCAATAAATAAATGACTCGATAAATAAATAAATGTAATTAAATGTAGCAAAAATAATTTAAAAAATAAATGTAGCCATTAATTAATCAATACAATGAGACATAACTTCATATTTCTGTTTAAATTTGCTTTTTAATTATTTATTTTTGTATTAATTCCATTATTTATTTACTCTTGTGTTTAATTTATTTATTTGTATTATTTTTTTAATGTATTTATTTATTTTTGCATTATTTATTTATTCATTCATGTTTGCATATATCTTTTATTTAGTACATGTACTTTCCACTACAGCTCAGCAGGCTTCACTATTCGCTAGATAACAGCAGACAAAGTGGGCACAATGGCACACAACAGGAACTGCCATTTGGCTCAAAGACATACAAACATTACCTGTTGTTTTAAAGGAATAAATGAGAAGTTTAGGAGAGAATATGAGGCAAGAATGACAATTTAAAACCAGGACCATGTGTTTTTGTAAAAACATAAAAGACCACCAGTGCAAAGGTGCAATGAGGTGAAATAATGCAGAGTGACATGCTGGGAACATTTACTGGTGCCAGCACTGGAGGAAAAACACCTGCAACTATTGATCAGTATTTCATTACACAGAGCCAGATGAGAGGATCCCAGCTATGCTGGAAAGAATTGAAAGCCTCTCTTCTCTGTCTTCTCCTGATTCAAAAGCCACAGAAATGACTCCCTTTGGTCCTACAATCACGTACACAGGAAACAAACGCTCCCACCGTCCACTGTCAAACATCACCGGCCTCATTTTTATGGTGGCAGACACACAGAGTTCAGAAACTCTCTCTCTCTCTGTCTCTCTCTCTTTCTCTCTGTATTTATTGATTTATTAGTTGCATATATTGCCTCTGTATTATTGGTGTCAAAGGTTTTATCTCCTCTGTTTCATCAATCTCCTCTCATTCCAGGTTTTCCCCCCTCTGACCACCAGTCAGTGACCTCACTTTCTCCACTCAGCTGCTCTCCATCAGCTATTCTACTCCAGTATATACTGTATATATATTCTGTAGTCAGTGTTCATTCTTTGTCAGATTGTCTATGTTGTTGTACTGCTCTATTCTCCGGTCTAGACTGCCTGTCTTAGTTTTTTGACCTTCATCCTGTTTGTTTTTCATCTTCGGATGTGTTTGCCGACTTACTAGCTTCTCTGTTGAACCTCATGCTGCCTTGTCTGATGCTTGAGCCTAAAATCACAGTATTAACAATTATGTCAGAGGAAAGGATCCAGCAGAGAGACGCTAATGTATTGAACCTTCACACTGGGTGCTTTATCTAAGTCCTTTCATTTTCTTTTACTATTTTCCTTTGCATTAATGAGACAACGGGTGTCATTTTATTTTCCATTAAATGTGGGCTTGTGAGACTATTACAGCAAAGGCAAATTCAGACTTCACTTTTAATTCTTTTTTTATTTATTTAAAAGGTTCCCCATTAGCTGATGCCAGTGGTACCATCCGTGCACTGGTGCTATAGTGTCGCAAATAAGCAAAACCAAATAAGTAAAGCCCCTCCTTATGTAATGCAGTTTATGATACTTAAAGGAACAATATGTAGGACTGACAGCTAGCGTTTAAAATGGGTAACAGCAGTCTAAATTCAAAACATTGGAGCCGTGGCCCGTCTGCTCCTCCGGTGTGACTGATAGCAGCACAAATTTACACAATTTGAGGGTTACCTTCTCGACACAACCGTGTTAGCCTCTGGCCAGCAGCAGTTGTCGGAATCACTTCCCCGGCTGTGTCTCAAATACGCGCTGCCTTGATAAATAGAAATGTAAAGATGCATTGTGTAGGATTTGGTGGCATCTAGTGGTGTGGTTGCAGAATGCAACCAACTGATTACCCCTCGCTCATTCCTCCCTTTCCATGACTGTGGTAACGTGAGCCGCTGAGTGCAAATCCAAGGTAACCTCGCTCAGAGGCCATCTTTGCCATAATACCACTACTTTAGGAGCAACGAAAGTCAGGCGGCGGCTGGCGGTACCACAGTTTTGCACTCTGTTGCTCACGTTACCGCAGTTTCACAAGCATTTCGGAGAACGGCGATGGCTTTCAAGTAACGTAAAAACTTGAAAGGCTCTCTCTATAGCCAGTGTTTGGTTTGTCCGTTATGGGCTACGGTAGCAGCATGGTGGACTCTGTGACGCTGATGATGGCTTATAGCTGAAACGTGTTCGTCTTTTTGCCCAGAATAATCTAAGAAAGACCCTTTATCTTATTACATTACCTTATTTATGATTTGCTTCTTTCGTTCTTAGTACTACCGGGTACCCGATACTGTTCAAGATTTGGAGCCATGCTTGTCGCTACTTTCTACTCATCCTTACCATAATAACACTACTTTAGGAGCAACGAAAGTTAGATGGCGCCTGGCTGGCGGTAACACGGTTTTGAATCTGCGGCTCACGTTACTGCAGTTTCACAAGCGTGTCGGAGAACTACGGTTTCCTTCAGGTAACGTAAAAACGTGAAAGGCTCTCTCTAGAGCCAGTATTTGGTTTGTCCGTTCTGGGCTACTGTAGAAACATGGCGGAGCAACATGGCGGACTCCATGAAGAAGATCCGCTTCCTATGTAGATATGAAGGGCTCATTCTAAGCTAACGAAAACAGAGCGATTCCTAGTTTCAGGTGATTACACACTAATGAAAACATAGATATTAATATTTTATTCCATTTCTGCTAATAGATCCCCTGATGAAATGTTAAACACTGTTCCTTTTAAATATGAATAATTATAATCCGGTTTTACTTTCAGTTGACCTGATTCAGTTTGTGACACAGTTCACAATCTGTGTTATTATTAATCTTAGTTTAAAGGGACTATTTGTAAGATTCAGAAATGCTGCTTATCAGCGACACCTGTGGCCTTGAAATCAACGAAAGTCAGCATCGAGCTCGTGCTTGCTCGCTCTACATAGAACTGAACGAGCATCGCTCAAAACAGTGAGGCGACTGACGTCAGCTAAAAGCACAATATCACTCTATATTTCAGCTGCTTGGCAGTAATCTTAGCTGACCAGACGAAGGTCTCTCCAAGAATCACTGCTGATCCTAGTGTTGGCTTTTCCTGCTCAGCGCAGTCTTCAGCAGCGGGGCTCCTCAACAAGTTACGTTATCGCCTCCCGACCACAGCCGGCAGCCGAACACACCGGCACCCGGTCGGTAACGAGACGATAACGTAACTCGTTGAGGAGCCCTGTCACTTCACAAGACACGGAAAACCTCTGTTGGTCTGGAGGAGCTGCAGCAGTTATTTCTGCACAAATGTCCACTGTACATTCACTAGATATTATCAGAGCTAAACTAACTCTTCTGCAGTGTGGAGTGAGCGCGCGTTCACGTCTAGAGGTGGAGCGAGACAGCGAGGACGCGCGCGCTTTCTGAGTGAAGGAGAGCAGGCAGCGGAGACGAGGCTCCGGCCACACGCGAGCGCGCATATGCGAACGCGCATGTGTGCCGACCCACTACATTTATACGCTTAAAAAGTTACAAACAGTCCCTTTAAGGGACATTTTGAACAGATATAAAATGAGGGATTCATTTGCGATTAACTGCAATTAAATATTTTTAATTGATTGACAGCCCTAATTTAAACTAAAAGTCTGGCCAGATCTTACACCTTGCACCTTTAAAAGAAATGTTTGATGGTAAATATGCTTATTTGCTTACTTGCCGAGAATTCGATAAGAAGATCGATACAACTCACGTGGTATCGATCTACTCCTCAAACTCTCGGCAAGTCAGCACCATGATCTTAAGATAGAATGCTAAAAGATGCAAATGTGCAGTTAAACTCAATACACAGTGCAAATCCATATCCTTATCTCTAATGCAGTATTATGGTGATCTGTCTCAAATTGCATGTAACTTCTTATTGACTGTCCCAAGCTCGCCCAGAGAAGAATTTCCTTTACCTTGCTGTGTCACATCACATTTTCTTTTCCTGAAACTCATGTGTTCCTTTTCATCTAATACTATAGTCAAAAACATTTGTCCTTGCTACTCCCCCCCTGCTTTTCTGATAGTTTTATTGATTGTCTGTTAGTGCTGATAATGTTTTCACCACTGTGCTGATTTTCCCTCCCACACACACACACACAGGACTACGGTGTGTGAGCAGCTGTGCTGGTGGTCAGCGTTGGCAACTGCCATCCATCTTAGCCAGCCCCATCTTTCACCTCTGGGTGCAGGCAGGCAGAAACTGAGATGAGCAGATAACAACCCCAGCAGACATTATGCAGCTCCAGCTCCGCGCATTAACGAAAAGGTGGCGACTTCAGCCTGAAGGCTGCGGAGACAGGCAGGCCTATGACTGGAAATAGACAGTTTGTATTACTTCTGTTGTGAGTGAAAGTAAATTAGAAGTAGACACCTCCTCCAATAACATATGCTAACCAGTTAGCTCATAACCTTAAACTGATCCAGACCTATTGGTAACTTATACATCAGTAGGCCTTTTTTACATATCACAGGAGGAAAAGCACAGGTGGCAACTATAACAGTAATGTTGGCTGAATTCTGTTTAGCTGCTTCACTCCCAACTCGTCAAATACCGCCGTTTGGTCGGAGCCCCTCGGCATCGGAAACCGATGCACGGAGGCGCCCTTTAGCAACAGTATTTGACGAAACGGGCATTCATTTAACTCCAGTGTAAACCCACTCGTGGCGTTATTCGACGGTTGGAGCAAGTTACGTAGTATTAACAGTGTGAGAGTCAGTCCAGGGTGAGTGGGATGGGTGGTGGATGGGTCAAACAAACACAAGACTTTCAACCAGGAGACCGGTGTTCGTGTCCTGTTTGAAACTTAAAGTAACGTTGACTTATTTTGTCACTTCAGTCTTTAGTCACATGACTCGTCGGTATCGTCAGTCACGGAGTCATGAAGTTAACGTCGACCATGACCGTTTCCTAATCCTACCTAAGTGGTTGTGCTCAAGTCCCCCAGAAAGAGCGCCGGTCGTTGATGCCAATGTTTCGTAGTGGTCAAACAACGGTACTACAACTTCCGTGTCCGTCATGTGATGCCATTGGGACCAAAAATACTTTTTCCCATAGACTAACATTGGGAAAGAGACGTCTGTAACTCAGCCGATAATTTTTTTTTTTAGGTAAATCAACTTTCCAGTATGAACACTCTAATAGTCCTTATTTAAATCATTAGGTCCTAAAAGTTGTAAAATGCACTAATAGCCAAAATCCAATCGAGTTATTTCCCTTCCTCCATCCATGTGAATGAGACCAAGACCGAGGCTGGAGCAAGGGCTGGGAGGCGGAGTTAGCAAGCCGTGACAACAGCGTGAAGGCTGTGACCCCGTGACCGAGCTATGTGACAGAGCAGACGCTTTTGCGCCTGCTCCATAGGTCCAATGGATGCGGAAGATCGCCAGAAGATCCGGGTACTTTTCTACTCGGAAGTCGAGCCATTTTGGCTTCATGTGCCACTGAGCAACTTTCATAGGAATGAATGGGGCCCCGCCTCCAACGCTGTATCCGGTTCTCTTAATATATCCATGGTTGTGTTGCCTAAACCTAACTTCCTGGTCCGGAAGTTTATTTTGAAAGGATACTATGCATGTAACAAGTCTACATTGACACATCGTCCCTGGTCCGTCCAGAAGTAATGCAAGAGGGGTACCCCGTGCGTCGGTGTCTGCCACTATAGTTAGGTTTAGGAAAGAAATACATGGTTGGGCCTAAAGCTACACTACAGTGAGAAATGAACGTTGTGAACACAGGACATGAACGAACAGCTGATTGTAACGTGACGCACAGGACACAAACAGAGGTATCCAGGATGAATGCCTTGTTTTTGTTGCGCGGCAGTGTGGGAGAATCACATTAATGGTAACTTTTTGGCATCATTGGGCAATAACCTTTCAGCATGTTGTAATTGAAGTGTTCTGAGAGAAAAACTAGACTGTTTTCAGGCTTTAGAAAATCTAGCCCGTGACAGATGACTTTGACCAATAACAGGTCATTTCAGAGAGAGAGATCGTTCCTATTGGCTGTGCTCCGGCTGGTTGGCGGTGCTTGGTATTTCCTCAAGAGATCTCAACATGCTGCCGGCTCACAAACGTTCTCATTTTACAGCTAGACAGTACACTACAAGCCATTTCAGTAACAGAATATTGATTCATATTTGATCAGCGCTGCCTAGTTTGACCGTTTGGTCGGAGTTTGTGAGTGATTGACTCGCGGACTCATAGACGGAAGCTGGACTCCAGATCAGTTCTGACTGGTTGGTTTCCCTCCGGTCTGTCACATGATTTTTTTTCAGATTACCTGTATCTAACACTACTGCCAAGATTTAACGATTGTTTTGTAAAAATAACTTTTTTAAAAAACTTTTGTTCCCTCATTGCTGGGCTATACAGCTCTGGATCGCCGGTTACGTGATTTGTCACAGCAGCACGACGTCAGGTTGCATTTCTCCAAAAGTTGATCCCATTTCTAGCTTTCCGCCGCAGGCCACTGCGTTTTTTCGGGCACCCTCCTGCGGCCGCCGCAGCCGTAGCCCAAACACACTACCCCATTCAAAATGGAATAACGTGTGTTTTCACCGCAACGCCTGATCTGGTGTGAATGCAGCCGTAGAGGAGTTTACTTGTCAGTTCATGTTAAATCTTATGCCAGAGTTATACTCCTGCAACTTTGCGCCTAGATGCGTTCTGTGCGGCCTGGTGTGGGCACCTCTCTCACACGCCAGGCATACATAGTATTGTGGCGGATTGCATGTAATTTCTTTTTGATTTGGAGTGGACCCGCAGTTTTCAAATCCTTTTATTAGGTGGTCTTTGATGTATTTGACAGGCGTGACTCAATACTTCCATATAAGTTTGGCCCAACACAACTCCATGGCTAGAAAAAAAATAATGGAAGAGATGGATGATGAGGAGGAGCTCCTGTGCCTAGAATTAATAAGATTCTTGTTGTACTTATCTGGCACTCCCACCTCCCGGCTCTGATCTACAATCAAACGTCTGCAGTGCCTGGGGCGTAGTCACATTTTTCAGGAGGTACACGGCGCATCTCTGTGGTTCACCGAGAGCTCTGCAAACCGGCTCTGCGCAAGCTTTTCCGCAGAAGCATAAATTAAGCATTAGAAGGGAGTGCACATATGTGTCAACTGAGGTGTAAACAATGAAAGCAGTTCAATTATCAGCTGAAGTGATGAAAGCAACTGACATGTCAGTTAGGTCAGTTATGCACACTGAAATAAGCTGAGGTTTCAGTTGAAATGGAAAACAGCTGAACTGGAAATATGAAGGGAGATGTCACATCACGCATAAATAAAGGCTTTAAAGGGGAACACTACCCAAATTAAGAATTCCAATATGTTATTTCCATGGCCTAGTAAAGTCCAATCAATAGGTGTGAACATGAGCTACTCTCTCTCAAAGCCAGAAACCAGAGAAGTAAGTCTCAAACTTGTGATGTCATCGGGTATAAAGTCTGGAGTTGCTCCGTAGACGATAAATGGGAGACCCACAGAATGTTTGTTTTCTTTTTTTTTATACCCAAATGAGCTTTATTAGTAGTTATTTAGTAGTGCTCTCAGATGTGAAACAGAAAATGTTCCCATATACTCAGAACATCCCCCTGGGTGCTCTCAGTGTCATCTAAAACATCTCTCCTCATTTATTGTCTATGGAGCAGCTCCACACTTTATACCACAAGTTTGAGTTTTACCACTGTAGTTTTTGGATTTGGGAGAGAGTTGTTCATGTATACAAATATTTTTTCAAGACCATAAGAATAACATGTATGAATTTTAAAAATGGGCGTTGATCCCAAAATTGTTTTGTTTTCCAGGGAGCATCATATGACTAGATAACCTCAGGAATCCATTTGTACCAACCATGTCACACTAGCATGTTGAGAAGGAGGCTCCAAACTTATTTTTTCAAAGGGGTCTCTTGACCTCTGACCTCCAGATATATGAATGTGAACGGGTTCTATGGGTACCCACGAGTCTCCCCTTTACAGACATGCCCACTTTATGATAATCACATGCAGTTTGGGGCAAGTCATAGTGACGTCAGCACACTGACACACTGACAGCTGTTGTTGCCTGTTGGGCTGCAGTTTGCCATGTTATGATTTGAGCATATTTTCTATGCTAAATGCAGTACCTGTGAGGGTTTCTGGACAATATTTCTCATTGTTTTGTGTTGTTAATTGATTTCCAATATTAGATATATACATACATGTGCATAAAGCAGCATATTTGCCCACTCCCATGTTGATGAGAGTATTCAATATTTGACAAATCTCTCTTTAAGGTTCATTTTGAACAGATAAAAAATGTGCGATTAATCGCGATTAAATGTTTTAAGAGATTGACAGCCCTAAATTTCACCCTTCCTGTTTATTCATTCATACACACACTACTACTGTTCACTTTACACTAGCTCAACACTCTACAATACTATATTCAATTAAAAATTATTATGACTCCATGTTTGGTCAATTTTAACTTCTGCTGGAAGCACTAAACAACTATGGAGTAAAATGTCATTCATATATAATTGTCTTTTTCACGTAGATTCATGTCATTTCTCATTAAACTTCATAAGTTGTTACAAATTAACATTTGTCACATTGAAAACTTATAATATTATGTACTTTATAGCAGTGGGAGAATATTATCATATATGTTTTCCTTTCCAAATTCCTATTTCATGACAATAAAGACGCAGAGATGTGGTGAAGGTTTGGTTAATAAATGTCTTTATTTGGCTTTGAGAGGAATATCACTGCATGAGATAGCAGCACGTACAGTCACAGTTGTATAGCAGAGGTGTGGAAAGTGTTGGCGCTCCTCAGCCTCCCCAGAAACAAGTGAGATGGAGGGGGGGGAACATGTCTTATTTTAACTTTCAGTCATGGTTAAGGCAAGTTTTTTTTTAATTGAACACACAACAAGCAAAAACTCTATCCCATCCAGCAGATATTCAAGCTCCAAGAGTCAGGCCATGCATTCATGCCCGTTGGTTGATTCATTTGTCAAAAAGAAAATGCCAGAGGATGATGAGCTGATGAGCATCCGTGAAATAAAACAATTCAGAGCAAAGTGATAGAGGGGGTTATGGTGAAAATAGCCCTTATACACGACTCTATATGTACCATATAGCCACGACCCCTTGCGGCATCTGCCCCACCTGCCACTTACAGTCTGAGCTGAGGGCTGTCGGTGTCACCATCAGCTGCCTGACACCGACAGCCACGCTGACCATCACCTTGTCTTCAGCTAAAATAAACAAAAGCACCACTACATTTGAATGAGGAGAAAGAAAACGGGTTGGTTTTCTCTAAAAGAACATGTAGGGAAAGAAAGGAAGTAGACTCGCAGATAAATATTGAACTCTGGCTGATAAATTCATTGACAAATGAATCAATCAAAGAATCAAAAAATATATATATATAGCGGCAATTTAAACTCTACATTTTTCATTCCCAAAGATGCACTTCCTCATGGAGAAGCTGCAGCACTCCTCCTTTCAAGCAACTGCACCCACCCACCCTCCCTCCCTCCCGACTCATTTCTATATACAGTTTGTCTGAGCTCCAAGTTGCCTTTATTGCCGTGCTGTGACACTGCAGTGAATTAAAGAGAATGGGGAAAAGGGCTTGAATGGTGAGTGGTACATTTCTGTTTGTCGTGGTGGGATGAGATGCACAACTAGACAGTAATGGGAAGGGGTGGGAGAGAGAGGGGGAGTGAAAAGCATTCACCTGCTGTGGGAAATGTGGGGTTGGACTTACGTCTTTCCTCTAAACGTTCCCGTGTAACAGGCCGACATTCAGGAATGAGCTGGTAGATCTATGATAAAATCTCTTTTACATACAGTACTCCCCAACTTTTATATGTAAAAATCAAATAGCACCGTAAAAGTTGGCCTGGCTGTTACTCTGTGCGTTTATCTTAAAGTCTGTGCTGACAAAATTGTTACTTTCAAGGTTTTGATTGCAAATATTTATCATTAATGGCACGTTTACTGTTGCTCATATGAGGAAAAGTTCAAACTTAGGAAACTTGGTGGCATCATGCTACTGTAGCTTTCTGTACTTATGTGATGTAAAATCGTGACAACATCTGCGGAGTATGTAAATGACATTGTAACACACATCTATTTCCTTCTAAAGCTCCTTCTCCACCTGATGAAGTTTGTACTAATCACTTCTGAATTACGGAGCAAACGGAGACAGAAAAGGAGTGAGGCATCTGGAGTGTGCAGTTTCGTGTGAGACGGAGATGATGTGAACGGAAACCAGATCCATCGAAGTGATTGGAATGAGGATGAGGAATGTGTTATTGATAATGATGAAGATGGTGATGTTGACACAAGCAGTTTAGCTCTTGCTGCTCTTGCCGGTGGGGCTCTCCTTTTTCTTCTCCTTCTCCTTCTCTTTCTGCTTCTCCTCTTCCTCCTCCTCCTCCCCTTCCTCCTCCTCTCCCTCACCCTCAGCCTCCTCCTGGTCATCTCCCTCCTCTCCCTCTTCTCCCTCCTCCTCTCCCTCCTCTCCCTCATCCTCCTCCTCTTCTTCAGCCTCCTCCTCCTCTTCCTCCTCAGGCCTGGCTTCAGGCTTCCTGTAGGCTCCGAGGTTGTAGGAGCGGGCCGACATGTAGGAGAAGCCCGGGTAGCCGGACTGGACCATGGCTCCGCCGACGGAGCTGAGGCGGCACTCCTCGCCTTCCAGCAGCTTCCTGCACAGACAGAGAGAGAGAGAGACAAGACATGAAGTCTCCTCCAGTCTGCTTTCGTTACTATAATTACCTCGCCGCGTCTCTCCTGAGGGATCTAATGTCACTGGAGTATCAGTGGCAGCACCTCTAATGTCTGTTTGGGTTTATTTTCCCAGATTATCATAGTTGCTGAGTTAGAGTATTGTAAGGTTTCACTTGTATCACTTCCATTCACCTATTGTATTACAGTGGGAGAAGAACTGATCCATTTGCATGAAAGAGGGACTTTCAAAATGGAAAAGAGGTTAATTTATATATATATATATTAGGGCTGTCAAAGTTAACGCGATAACGCGTTAACACAAATTTGATTTAACAACACAAATTTCTTTAACGCATTAATGCAACCAACTTTTTGGAGGTTGTAGCGAGTTCAAAGATACTGGTATCATATGAAACTAAAAACCCTAAGGAATCCATCGGTACAAACTATGTCATACTAGCTTGTTGCGAAGGAGGTTAAATAACACTCCAAAGTTACGCTAAATTTAGGGAGGAAAAACTGGCATGGTCATTTTCAAAGGGGTCCCTTGACCTCTGACCTCCAGATATGTGAATGAAAATGGGTTCTATGGGTACCCACGAGTCTCCCCTTCACAGACATGCCCACTTTATGATAATCACATACAGTTTGGGGTGAGTCATAGTCAAGTCAGCACACTGACACACTGACAGCTGTTGTTGCCTGTTGTGCTGCAGTTTGCCATATTAAATGCAATGCTAAAGTCATTGTTTTGTGTTGTTAATTGAATTCCAGTAATAAATATATATATACATTTGCATAAAGCAGCATATTTGCCCACTCCAATGTTGATAAGAGTATTAAATACTTGACAAATCTCCCTTTAAGGTACATTTTGAACAGATAAAAAATGTGCGATTAATTTACGTTTAATCTCGATTAATTATTTTAATCGATTGACAGCCCTAATACATACTTTTTTTGGGGGGGGCGGAGCTTTTTTCATTTATTGTAGGGGTATGACTCTAACAGTTATCTATCTCAGTTATACACTATGCATCTTAAAAACTAGGCCACCAGATGCTGCAGAAGAGTTTAATTCTAAGAATGCTTCAAATAAATGTTGGAGTGAAAGTGAAACTCTTGAAACAATTCAAACTTTCATCAACTAAAAGAAAAGTGTTTTACGTGTTGACCTGTACGCCAAAGAAGTGGAGTTGTGCATGTATCCACTGAACTTTAAAAAATACATTAATAAACCATTTTCCTTCTTCATATGAATGTTTAAAATAAGCGAGCTTTGGGGCAATGTACTGCACAGTGTAAACGCTAACGCTTAAATCCAGGTTAGCTCAGTGTCCCAAACTGATTGCTGCTGTGTTGTTTGTAATGTATCCGACCTGTAGGCAGCGATCTCAATGTCCAGCGCCATCTTGACGTTCAGCAGGTCCTGGTATTCACGCAGGTGACGGGACATTTCTCCTTTGGTGCTGCGCAGGGCATTCTCCAGCTGCTGAATGGTGTCCTACACACACACACACACACACACACACACACACACACACACAAAACCATATTGTGAATATAAATAGATTGAAAATGTGCTGATAAACATCTAAGTAGAGATTTTCACTTTTGTCTTGTCACACTGAAGGAGTGCGTTCATTTTTAATATTAAAGTGATTCATAAATATGTAACTACATATACCAGGTGGTGTCCTTCACCAGGGTCCTTGAGATTTAGTCTGATATCTCTGGCAGAATTCAAGACTAGTGTAAATGATGTGGTAAATGACCCCTTTGTTAATTGTCTCTGATATCAGCCTACTTTCAGCCTTATGAGGAGCTTGGCTTGTATTATTAACTGTTTTTAGTATTGATTATTTGTTGCCTGATTATGATGCCATCTTGGCCATGTAGGTCTCCCTTACCTGCTGAAATAAAGGTTCATCAAACCGTAAAACACAATAAAACATCTCACTAGCCAGTGTCACTCACCTGCATGTCTCCCATTTCATTGTTGTGGCGGTCCTCCATCTCTGCAATCTGTCTCTCCAGGGCCTCGTTGTGGCCCCTGAGGGACTCGATCTCCAGGGTGCGGGCCTGCACCTGCCTGCGGTACTCGCTCAGCTCCTCCTTGGAGTGCTTGACGGCGTCCTGGTTACGGGCAGCCGCCTCAGTCACGCTGGCAAACTTGGAGCGGTACCAGTCTTCAGCCTGGGACTGGTTCCTGGCCGACAGGCTCTCATACTGGACCCGGATGTCCTTTAGGGCGGCAGTGAGGTCCGGTTGCTTCATGTCCATCTCCACTGACACCTGGATGTAGGAGAGGGGGGAAAACAGAAAGGCGTTTTGGTAACACTTTATAATAACCATCATTTATAAATGGTAAAGTGATAGTTAATTAAACTTTTATATACTATACTAGGTTGGTGATTACCAAATGATTTGTAAACCTTTCATAAATTGTTTGTTTAACATCTATAAACATTACATAGATAGATGGACCAGAAACCAATTATTAACCATTAACAAAGTATTAACTATCTATCTAAATAATGTTTATAGATGCTTTACAAATTTATTTACCATTTAACAAGGTATTATAATCATCAGTTGCAACTTTATAATAGCCATCCAACAATTTCTTTAAGGGTTACAAATAATATATTAATTATTAACAAATACTTATACTATCTATATATATAGATAGTATATATATATATAAATGGTTATAATGTGTGCAACAATAAACCCGGTAAAATAACTGCAAAAGTATAGCATTACTAATCTATAGTAAATATTATTCATTATCATTTCTTTGATCTTAATATCATTTCTATCATTCATTTCAACATGTTGATATAATAACTATTAATTAACTATCAATTTACCATTTATTTTACCCTGACATTGGGCAGTTGACCTTATTTGTGTCTGTTCTTTGAACAGCAGGGACTGTAATTTGAAGATATTGTAACACTGGTTTGCTAGACTGATTGAATTTCACCACTGATGACAAAAAAAGCCTGACTGGACTGTAACTAATGAACTCACCAGCCTGTTAAAAACTGTGATGATGTCTCGGGAGTATTTATTTATCTCAGATATAAATGTATAATCTAACTGTATTAACTAATGCAATCTGCCTGACAATAAATGTTATTTCCTCTGTTGCTCACAGTTGTGTTCAATGCCCTCTCTCCTCTAGTTAGACTCTGGTGACATGTATTATATATACATGTATATATGTATAAGGTGAGCAGTGTGTTGATGCGCTGCTGCAGGACTGATGAATGGACTGCTGACTCGGTCTTCTTGCTGGAGGAAGCTGTGCTGTCAGGAGCTGACATGGTAATACTATCCCAGCAGGGAAGAGGAGAAACCCTGGAGGAGTCTACCCAGCAACCAGCACTCCACTGCACGATTTATATACTCACTCACTGCTGCACATTCAATCAATCGATTGAAGCTCAAAGTCGCAGTGATAGTTGCTGCTGCTGCTGCTGCTCTCATTCACTTCAATGCTTTTCTTCATCTTCGGCTCAGCTCCAGAAAGGAGCTTCTATATTTGTCCACTAATCGATATAGTTGATGGTTTTATTAATTAAAGCAACGCCAAGTGCTAATCGTGCGCGTGTCCGCTCAGGGCATACCTAAACTTTGTTTTTCTGTCAAACAGTGACTGTATTTCACTGTTGTGCTGCAGTTAAAAACAATGTATCTTGTAATGTACCGTTACACAGCTGCTGGTGGAGGTTTGTGCTGCCGGCTGCTCCCTCGGGACGACCACACCCTGTCATTCTGCGCTGTTTCTCCGCATTTCTCTCCCTCCCTCCTCTCCCCCCTTCCCTCTCCTCCTTTAATGAAAACATCACCATTACCCCCAAACAACTCCCTAGCTGAAGCTAACAGCGGGGCTTTACAGGAGCCTCCTCAAAGTTCGCAGTGACCTTGTTGCGTTATTCATATTTGAAGAGTCAGCCCTGTGACATCATACTGACATAATATTCACACACAGTTTTATGGCACACTTTGTAGCCGACAAACCGGCATCGACGACCGGTCCGGTACATACTGCTGATAAAAGACACTCTTTTACAGCCCAAACATGATGAAGTTAGGCGCTACGGGGGCGTGCCGGAGCGCGCGGGACGCTGCGGCTGCAGGGACGCTCGAGAGCACCGGAATGATGAGAGGAGGAGGAGGGACAGCGCGCGGTGCTGAAACGGAACTGCAGTGCCATCAATTAGCCCGTGCGCAGTGTTCAGTGTGAGGAGGACGCAGCGTGGGGCGCACACAGAGACACGAACAGGTTACTGAACTACTGGACTACTGTGGGAAACTTAATAATAATATATAAACAGTTGTGATGAACCTGCTTATTTGACTATAAGTAGGCCATTAGTACCAGTGTGTAGGTCATTTCTAACAAATCAATACTTTTATCTGGTTATTCTGTGATTTGTGATATTATATGGATGTTATAGTCAAAATGAAAACATTAAGTACCCATCAAGTTTATCACTATAAAATCAGTCCTAGACTGGAAATATTATGAGTTGTTTAAGCTCAGTAGTTTTGGCTGGTCGTCTTTCATCCCAAAGGTTAGTGGTTCGATTCCTGTTTTATTCTAATTAAGTTTAATGTAGCAATATTATAATAAAGTTCAAATTTAATGTAGCAATATTATATGTCGGCTAATGGTAAAACATGTAGGATGTGACATTGTAAAAACTGAAGGCCACAAAGCCTTGGGGGGTATTAGAGTATTTATGGTGTGACATTGAGAACTAGTGGTTGCTAATGAATCTGACAAGTGTCCCAGAGCAGCAGCTGTCAGTGTGGACCTACAGGTCATCAGAACACAGTGGGTGTGTACACCAGTGGGTGTGTACCTGAGTGGGTGTGTACCTGAGTGGGTGGGTACCTGAGTGTGTGTGTACCTTAGTGTGTGTGTGTGTGTGTGTGTGTGTGTGTGTGTGTGTGTGTGTGTACCTGAGTGGCCTGCAGAGACGCCTGCAGCTCCAGCAGCTCCTCCTCGTGAACTTTCCTGAGGAAGGCGATCTCGTCCAGCAGCGACTCCACCTTCTTCTCCAGCTCGAGACGCGACATGGTGGCGTCGTCCACGTCCTTCCGGTAGCCCTTCAGCACGCTCTCCGCCTCCTCGCGCAGCTTCGTCTCCTCCTCCAACTTCTCCCTCACGCGCTCCAGCGTGTCGTTCATCTGCACGCAGTCCAGGTGCATCTGGCTCCTCTCGTGCGTCAGCTCCTCGACGCGACCCCGCAGCTCGCGGATCTCCTGCTCGTAGAGCTCGTGCAGACGCGACGGCTCGTTGTGTCGCTGGCGCAGCATCGTCACCTCGGCCTCGAGCACCTTGTTCTGCTGCTCCAGGTTGTGCACCTTCTCGATGAAGGACACGAAGCGGTCGTTGAGGCCCTGCAGCTGCTCCTTCTCGTTGGTGCGGATGATCTTCAACTCGTTGGTGACCGCGGTGGACTGGGTCAGGTCCATGGCGGAGTCCGGCATGGAGGAGAAGACGCGGCCGGGCGCCGCCGTCCTGCGGTAGCTGGAGGAGGACATCCCGGAGGGGGAGCCGTAGGTGCGGTGTCCGCTGCGGTATCCCCCCGCAGCAGAGTGCATGCGGGACGGGCTGCTGCTGCCCAGACCCACGCGACCGGAGGACCGGGGCGCATCTCCGAAGATCTTCCGATAGGAGCTGCTGCTGTAGATGTCGCTGGAGTAACTCATGGTGCCTTTACCCTGGTGGTGTCTGAGCTGGAGAGAGAGAGAGTGGAGTTCAGGAGAGTGTGTGTGAGGGTGAGAGAAAGTGAGATGCGAGTGATGTCTGGCCCGGACAGGTGCTCTTATAGTGCAGGCGCCGGCGCGTCATATGATGCAGGGTCACCAGAAGATGAGGGGAAACCTGCAGGCTTTAGCAGAAAGCCTCCACCCTCCACCCTCCTGGGGAAGCGCGGAGTCACTCATGCAGATCCTCTTTTACTGCCTGGTGGCTCAGGCATCAACACTATGAAAACTTTCTATAGGGGCTTTATTGTAGCCTCTGTGACCTGAGAGATTATTGAATTTCACTTTCATTCACTTATTAACCGCCCTTTCCTCTCATGCTCTGATTTAATGACATGCAAATACAATCACATCATAATAAAGTCACGTGTAATCAAATTTCCCCCAGTACATTTATTATCCCACTGGACTATCTCATGTTACTTCAGTCCATACTGTCCACTGTCATTGCAGTTTTTCTTTGCTGTCCCAGCAGAATGGCAAATGGGATCGATGCGTATAGAGCTGTGCGCGGGAGTGTGTTTTTGGTGCTGCAGTGTTCATCCAGCCGCCCTCATACCCCCCCTCCCCCCCCCCCCCCACCGACCTCCGCAATATCGGAATACTGGATGAGACTCATTATACAGCAGTCTCATACAGCTCTGGAACCTGGAGGAAACATCAGTGATGGATTGGCAAATTGTAAGTGACCTCCTGTCAGTCCTCGTCATATTGCATCACAACAAAAAACATGTCATTATATAATTTATATATGAAGTTGTGATTTTTTTTCCCACTGCAGTCCTCGTTAAAAGTCAACACAAGCACCAGCAGCCTGTATTATAACTCTATAGATCACTGGAACTATAGAAGTATACATGTTCCCTTAAAATGTGCGTAAAGCTGAGTCCCCAGATAACCAAAGGTGGATAGAAGTTGATCCTTTCGTGAGGTAACATTATGTCCAAATGCACAAGAGTTGTCCTGTTATCATACAGTATTCAGTGTAAAAAGTCCTGTCTAGCCTGTGTGGTGTTTAAGTGCTGCGCCTGAGCTGTCGCTGGCCTTGGTCCTGATCCAGGAGGAGGACCACGCCCCTGTAAAGGAGAGAACCCCCTTCCCCTCCCACCCCCCACAAGACTGCAGCCTCACCACCTCCCAACACCACACAAGGCGCCTCTAGTGCTCCTGTTCACACTGGAAAAACAGCCCAAACAGTGAACATGTGCAACAACACAGGCACTGCCAAGTCAATCCTAAATTTATTTTTTCTGATGATGCTGCTGTTACCATGGGAATGAAGAAAGAGCTACATAAAAGTCATCTTAACAGTAATTTATTAGTGGAAACGTTTTTGTTTTTTTTATTATTTCACTGCAAATAAAATAAAGTCAGTTTATTTGTATAGCAAATTTAAAAACACTGAGTTGAGCCAAAGTGCTGTATACAGTAGAGGTGGATGGGTTAGGATTTGCCAAAAATACAGGTAGCCTGTACAGAGTTTAAGACATAGAAATGTGCATAAAAGGCAATAAAACATAATGTATATTTAAAGTTCTATTGATTCCATATACTTTATTAGTCAACACATATTGTTATCAGGAGAAAATATTTGCACTAATCCAGTCTTGAATTATTGCCTTTAAACACATAATCTTCCTTCATCATTGTCATTTTAAGGCGGTCCAATCCCTAGATTCTTCTTTTATTCAACACAGTGATATTTCATATCAGAACAATGAAAGCATGTAAATATGTATGCTACTGTATACCACATCTATTTGTTTTAGAACTTGGTAAGCAATGTCAACATGGTAGATGAATGACATTGGAAGGATTCTTTTTGATTTGTCCTTACACATGTTGACCACTAAGGGGTGATAAAGCACTAGTGTTATTTCACCTACTGATGCTGAGCACTTCTCACTCTTATTACAGTACCACTTTCATGTTCTTCATACTGAGGTCATTGCCTTCACATAGACTCAGTAGCCAATTTATTTTTTATTCTATTAGGTACACCTAGCTTAAGCTAATGCAGTGTAATACAACAGTCCTGCAATAGATCCTACCATCACAGAGGATTTAATGTTCAGGGCTTTTTTTTGTTATGTGTTATGTTTCGAGAGATATTGAGTCAACTGTATGATTCAGCTTGAAATGCTTTCTGGTTCGGACTGTTTGTAGTCTTTTGCAACCTACAGATTACCAAGGTGACCACTGACCACTTGATGATACAGGATCATCCGTAAGACCATCCCATAATTAGAAATGAACGAGGTTATTCAAGTGGTCCCTTATTGCCATCTAGTGTATGGAACCAATAATGGCCAGAAACAGTGTTTTGTGGAACTCAACATTGTCAGTAATGTGGGGGTTTGGATCAGATTTAAAGTGGCAGTAGGCAACAAGTTTTTGGCATCATTGGGCAAAAATTCCATAATAACCTTTCAGCATATTGTAATTCAAGTGTTCTGAGAGAAAACTAGACTTCTGCTCCTCCTCATGGCTCTGTTTCCAGGGTTTAGAAAAATCTAGCCCGTGACGGGAGACTTTGACCAATCACAGGTCATTTCAGAGAGAGAGAGCATTCCTATTGGCTGTGCTCCGGCTGGTGGGCGATGCTTGGTATTTCCTCAGCAGTTCTCAACATGGCGGCCGCGTCACAAACTTTCTAATTTTACAGCTAAACAGTACACTACAAGATGATTCTGAAAACATGTGAGGAGAGAAATAGGCAACATAATATTGATTCATATTTGATCAGCGCTGCCTAGTTTAAACGTTTGATCGGAGTTCGCGAGTGATTGACCCGTGGCTCTCATAGACGGCAGCTGGACGGCAGACTCCAGATCAGCTCTTACTGCTTGTTTTTCTCCGGTCTGTGAAATGTTGCAGATGCCGTTAGGAGCACCGGAGGACACCGAGATACATGATTTCTTTCAGATTACCTGTCTCATGCACTACCGTCAGGATATTGCTCGTTTAAAAAAAAAAACTTTTTTTGAATCATGTTTGCTCCATTTTTACCCACTGTAGCTTAAAGCCTACCAGACAGTGGCCCCTGCTGCAGGTCTATAATAGACCTGGTCTTGGTGTTGGTCAGCCCCCCCCAAGGTCACTGTAAAACTGCAGGGCTCCATTAAAGATATACAGACAGCTAACTCCTCACACCTCACGTCTCAGCTCCACAGTGAGGCGGAAAACCTCGGTGATACAGTTCAGTTCATCATGACTGAGAACTCATCACTGCAGACAGACTGTATGTTGTGTTTGAAGGAGAGAGGGAGAGAGAGAGAGAGATACCTTGGCCGCCCACTGGCGCTCAGCCATTTTGACAGTCTTTGGTAACAAAAGGGCCTGTTGAAGAGGGAGGACGCCGGTGACTCAGCAAGAAATGACAGGTAGCCAGAACTCTATCATTCCTCTCAGTATGTGTGCTGCTCAGCCTCCCCGTCCTCGTCCCCCTACCAAACAGCACAGTAACAGGACAATCGCCACCTTTATTGAATCTGTATCACTCAGTAAACTGATACACGCCATCAACTCCTCATTCACCCAGTCGGCTCACGTATCCCATCGGCTGTAACACAAAACTGCAGCGTCATAAACTGACTTTCAGTTCAGCGTGCAGGTGGGATGTGCAGGGTTTTTTTGCGTCAATAAACAACTAGCACATTAATAGTGAGGAAACAGTGGAATGACGTATGATGTAAACAAACCAGACTGCAGTTGGCAGCGTTGAGCAGTCCCTACATTGCCTTTTGCATGCAGACAGAGCCACTGGTTGGATTTCACAGGAAACATGCTGTGGTGTTTTACAACGAAGAAACAGGAAGAGGGCGCTGTTAGTCCAGCAGAAACAGAAAGGAAGCTTTCCGTTGTTTGTGGCAATGGCAGGCATACAAATGGTGGAGCAAGTGAAAGAAAAACAACCTCTAACATATATCCTCTTCAGTGTAAAGAGGAAAAAACACTGACAGGCATATCGAGCAATGCAAGGCAATACACTTTTCTAAAAGTGGCAGTATATTTTTGGCATCATTGGGCAAAAATTTCACAATAACCTTTCAGCATGTTGTAATTCAAGTGTTCTGAGAGATAACTAGACTTCTGCTCCTCCTTATGGCTCTGTTTTCAGGCTTTAGAAAATCTACCCGTGACGGGAGACTTTGACCAATCACAGGTCATTTCAGAGAGAGAGCGTTCCTATTGGCTGTGCTCCGGTCATGTGACCGGTACTTGGCGTTCCTTCAAGCCATCTCAATCCGATCTCAACATGGCTCCCAGGTCACAAACTTTCTCATTTTACAGCTAAACCGTGCACTACAAGATGATTCTGAAAACATTTGAAGAGAGAAATAGGCATTACAGTAACAGAATATTGATTCATATTTGATCAGTGCTGCCTAGTTTGACCGTTTGGTTGGAGTTTGCGAGTGATTGACAGCCGGCTCTCATAGATGGCAGCTGGATAGCAGATCTCAGATCAGCTTTGACTGCTTGTTTTCCTCCGGTCTGTGAAATCTTGGCAGGTGCCGTTAGGAGCACCGGAGTGGATCAGTGGATTTTTCTTGCGCTTTCCTACGAATGTCCAGCAGCACGTGACACACGTGTCAATTTCCGCTCTCTCCAGTCTTTTCAAAATAAAACTATTTAGTTAGGTTTAGGAAAAGATTGCGGATTGGGTTGAAATAACACTGGAATTGACGTAACTTAAAGCTGCAGTGGGTAGAATTAAAGCAAATATTTAAAAAAAGTAATTCTTATAAAACGGTCACTATATCCTGACAGTAGTGCATGAGACAGGTAATCTGAAAAACATCATGTGCCTCTGTGTCCTCCGGTGTCCTCCGGTGTCCTCCGGTGCTCCTAACAGCATCTCTGAAATGACCTGTGATTGGTCAAAAAACGGGAAAAACATGAGTCTCCCGGGGAAATTGGGAGGATTGGCAAGTATGGCTGTTAGTTGGCTTTGTTTTTGTAACTAATGACTGTAAAATATATTGTATGGACCCAGTAGTAGAGGTGAAATGCTGCTCCCTGTTTGTTTGGAGCATGCGGCCAGATCTTGCACATCACACCTTTAAAAGTCTATAAATATCATCTTTTGGCAGAGAGTGAGAGACATACTAAGGCCCTCACTCTGTCTGCATGCTGTAATACTACGTGCTGAGGGTGGAGACAGATTATTATTTATTTACCCCGCCCCCCCAGCACTCCACCTCCCTGAGTGGGATTCAAACATAGTTACCCTCCCTTCACCAGCCTGCTACTCTAACCTTTCTCCTCCTGCTGTCCCAACCACAGCTGCTGCCAGCACGGCCACACTATCCTCACTGTGGTCTCAGCTAATAGACTTGTAAACACTGGTCCACATGGCGGCTGGTACACTTCAGCTGTTCAACTGCAGCACAACAACCATACTGAGTCCTGAAGAAAAAAACACATATAGTACCATTGAATATCAGTCAGCGCGGTCCACCTCTGTTCATGCAGTTTGATTGATTACGTACTACGGTCATTTTTCCATGATGAGTATATGTTAAAATTTGCAGCGCAATGCTTGATAAATATATAGTGTTATCACCCCATCTTGACATAAAAAATAATTACTAAATAATGTGATTTAATAAAGATGTATGACGGTCCAAACATCACTTTTCTTCATGTCCCACAACTGTGGTCTCAATGTTGACATATGTAAAATGAGCTAATTCAATTATAATATGATATGATTTCAAATGTAATTGTTTCATATAAATATTACCTTACACCATATTAATATTATGTTTTTGTTTACAAATCATTTATAATGATTTTTTTTTCATGTAAGGCACCTGTCCCACACTTCTGAGTCCTTACCCGCGACACCGAACAAATACCATAGTAAAAGTTTATTCAAATCCAAACAAATCTAGTTTCTATGGAAACGGAAGTTAACAAGTGAGCACATGGATGACAGGTTGGGCCGCCCTCATAGGTGACCCTCAAGATCAGAGACACAAGGTTAAGGTCACCTTTTCTTCTGAAGTATTTATTGTGTATCCTTACCATACAGCTTAGTTATTGTGATATTTTGAACTACATTTTAAAAAAATAACTTAATTGTTACTGTTGAATTAATGTATACTGGATGCTAAGAGTCAAAGCTAACGTAGCAGACCTTGCAAGCTGCCATTTATCTGCAATATTAGCAAAAATATTGGTGTGCAATATGTCTGTAAAGACATCAGAATTGCAATATTTGTCATAAAACACAACATATTTTATATATATTTTTTGTGTATAAGACTGACATCTATGGTTACTGTCTAATGTCTTTTACATTTTTCAGGGTGTAAAGAAATCACGAAAAATTAATTTAAATGTCTTGAAAATATTAAAGAAATTAAAAAAAAGCAAAATGTATAAAAATGAACGTTATTGTAACTTACTAAGGGCATTTAGTAAGAACAAGTGATGAAAACCATAAAAAAATAAAAATAAACATGTTACAGATTAAAATCTTAACCACTATATGTAATGTTGTGTACCTGATTATATGTATTATATACTCTGATGGTTAAAATTCATAGAGGTTGATTTTTTTATTTGGGAGAGTCAAAAGTGAACATAGTTGCAGAAACAACCCTTTTATTGCATTCAGTACTGCAAGGGAAACATTGTGCTGTATATCTTAAAGGTCCCCATATCGTACTCATTTTCAGGTTCATACTTGTATTTTGTGTATGTACTAGAACATGGTTTACATGCTGTAATGTTAAAAAAAAAACTTTATTTTCCTTATACTATCTGTCTGAATATACCTGTATTTACCCTCTGTCTGAAACGCTCCGTTTTAGTGCATTTCAACGGAATTGCGTTGCTAGGCAACAGTTTGGGTCTATGTTTACTTCCCGTTAGCTGATGTTATTTACATACACTGCAACAGGCCAATAAACTGGGACACATTTAGTATGTTTATGTTTAAAACCGTGTAAATGATCTATATATTGTATATTTGTGACATCACAAAATGGACAGAAAACCTGACGGCTTGTTTCAAACGCGTTTCTGAATACGGGCTGTGTGTATTTCTCCGTATATTGAGCGTTTTGATAGTTTAACAGTAATTTATAAAGCACTTAAACCTGCTTTATAATATAAAAGACATGAAAATCTCACTTTTCACAATATGGGACCTTTTAATGTTTCTTTTACTATATATCTACTATATATCTTTACTATACAGTATAATGGAATCTAATAACTCAGAAATTCCAGATCTCCATGGAAGCCCCGACACAAACCACT
Source organism: Sebastes umbrosus (assembly GCF_015220745.1). Classification (NCBI taxonomy): domain Eukaryota; kingdom Metazoa; phylum Chordata; class Actinopteri; order Perciformes; family Sebastidae; genus Sebastes; species Sebastes umbrosus. The sequence goes on from NC_051276.1 coordinate 3,646,517, forward strand.
CTCCAGCAGGCCCTGCTCCTTTGAAACTGGTTTCCCTTTGTGCTTGATATGCCAGGTGTTGCTCACTAAGCGGAGGTTTCTGTGAAGAGCTTCACTATGTGTCACGTACAGGCCACTCAGCTCCCTCGCTTTTGTTCTATCTCGGATGCACTGATCCTGTCTGATGTGCACTCTTCACTCCGCTCTCCTGGGATGCCTTCTCTCCAGAATGTAAGACGATCTCCTCCATCTGTTTGCATACACACAACGCACATGCAAAGCACACGCACTCAAATATCTACCTCTTGATCTGAGCCGTCAGCCGTGATGGAGGATGATCATGTGTCACTCAGCCACTCGTATCTGGCGACTGCAGGACTTCTATTGAGGTGATGAAATCCAGATAAATTCATTCACTTTGGATGTGAATGTGGACACGTAACGTGATACGTGCCATCTACTACTCATTGATCTTTACTGTGGTCCACCTTCAAAACGATGGATGATACAGTTTAACTGATAACATATTTATTGTATATTACGGCAATATATTATTAATATGTAATAATGTCATTAAAGTGTCAGTAGACAGTATATTTTTGGTATCATTGGGCAAAAATTCCATAATAACCTTTCAGCATATTGTAATTCAAGTGTTCTGAGAGAAAACTAGACTTCTGCACCTCCTAATGGCTCTGTTTTCAGGCTTTAGAAAATCTAGCCCGTGACGGGAGACTTGACCAATCACAGGTCATTTCATTGAGAGAGCGTTCCTATTGGCTGTGCTCCGGTCATGTGATCGGAACTTGGCGTTCCTTCACCAGATTCACAATGGCGGCGGTGTCACAAACTTTCTCATTTTACAGCTAAACCGTGCACTACAAGATGATTCTGAAAACAATTGAGGAGAGAAATAGGCATTAACGTAACAGAATATCATGCTCTCATAGACAGCAGCTAGACAGCAGATCTCAGATCAGCTCTTACTGCTTGTTTTCCTCCGGTCTGTGAAATCTTGCAAATGCCGTTAGGAGCACCGGAGGACACCGGAAGGACACCGGAGGACACAGAGGAACATGATTTTTTCAGGTTACCTGTTTACATGCACTACTGTCACAATATATCGACCGTTTTATAAAAATAACTTTTTTTAATCATATTTTCTCCAATCCCGCCAACTTCAGCTTTATACTGCAGCTATACTACATTCTAGAAATATTCTTAATTAATTCTTATTTATACCATTCTTGCATTTATATTTACAGTTTTTCTCGATTGTTTACACACAACCCCTCAATTCTCACTGCAAAATGAAACTTTTACATTCAAAACAATGTTATTTCTTCTCAAAATGGTATTTTGTTTTCAAATGACACACACAAACCATCATATGAATAGACATTTATAAGAACCAGTTGAACACTGATGTGCTCAATGTAAACACTATGATGAATGGAAAAACACTTCTTCTCCATTCATCATAATGACTTAGGGCCTTTTTTTGTTCAGTGTTACACTTACTACAGACAGTACATACATAAGTGTGTTGTAAAATATTTTAGAATATTGTTTTTATACTCAGAACACACAAATACACGGTAACAAATATATTTTATTTTCCCCACAAAAACAATGTACACAGTGTACATCCCAACCAACACAAAGTTGCACATACAGTGGTCTACATACAAAACAACAGAAGAATTTACTGTATACAGTTACAGTAAAAAAAAAAACGAAAAAAAAAACTATGCTGCATCCTCTCTTCTGTTTCGGTCTGGCCACAGCACCTCATCCACATCACAAGCAATGTCTTCCCTGGCCAAGCAGCGGGGGAAATATCGCTTAGCATGTCAAATACAGCCATGAAAAGCATCAACTGCTATAGCTCCACATGCGTCTTCCATAGCTTGGAGAAGGGGTATACGCGTTTGTGGATTTCGGTCATACACTTTCCATGATTGCTAATTGTAACACTGTGTGACAGGTGTTTGCCCATGTGATGAGTCAGTGTGCATAGTAGGGCAATTGACTTTAGAATTTTTGAATGACAGTGTGTTCCTTGTTGAAAACGAGATTTTCTTCATGAAAATTATGCCAAAATGCAGAGAATTGTGTGTAGTGTTTTGAAAAAAGTGTGTTTTAGAACTGCAATTTGAGGGTAAAGCAGGAATTGTGCTTGTAGTTTAGCAGAATTGGTTCAGGGGGTTGGTGCATGAGTTACATGTTGTGGTCATTGTGATGTCACGTACCAGTATTTGTGTGTAAACAATTGAGAAAAACTGTAACACACTTAATAGATCCCACTGCTCGGCGTTTTGTATTTACTTATTTGCACTGTGGTTATATTATTGTATGTCTTTATGCAAATAGTTCTACATATTTCTTATATTCTCAGTTCTTATTCTCATCTTTACAATTTACTTATATTTCTCTACATATCCTGTGTTATGATTTGTAGCATTATATTCATAATAAACACATTACGTACTCCTTATTTTTTCTATTATTTACTTATACTTATTTATATTTTCCTTACATTTTTTATGTTTATTATAAGAGCAACTGTAACGCCCCAATTCCACAGCAGACATTTTGAACGTTATCAAACACTAGGTAGTCTGTAACTAATAACAACATTAGACCTCCTGGTGAATGCATATCACGACTTCAGCAATCATAATAATCATAAAACTGGTGTTCATTTGTGAGGATCAACTGTGCTGAACAAAAAGTGGAAGTATCATAAACGGAGTTTTATTTTCTGCAATAATCCAAAACTCAATGGAAAAATCCCATCAGCTTTTGTGTCGAGGGAAACAAGAGGGATGCTTACTTCCTGGTTGTCCTACAGAAATACGTCATCACTGCAGCGCTCTATGTAGCCTACTAACTCAATTGTTCCCAAGAGCTTGGTGTTGTGTGTTTCCATGGCACACGTCATTTGCTGTTTGGTTGTGATGCTTTGGTGTGTGTGTGTGTGTGTGTGTGTGTGTGCGTGTGTGTGTGTGTGTGTCATGTGTTGCGGGGTGTGAATGTGCATTGCACTGGTCAGGCATTACGAAGGCGAAGGTCAAAATGAGGTCCTTGATAAGCGCTGGATTTGACTAATCTGACAAAGGAGGAGGTGGAGAGTGGGTCAGTAGGCCTGTGATCCTGACACAAACAAACACACCTTCTTACTCTGTCAATAACATTTCTATACAGTACACACACAACCAGCAGGTAGGTTTATGTCAATACACTCAGCTAGAGCGCGTTGTGGCTCGGCTCAGGCTAAGCTGCATTGCGGTGTCTGTCTCGTGTTTCATGTGCAGATTAGGACGTAAGGTGTGTCTTTTGGTGGACGCCTGTTTAAGATAGATAGATAGATAGATAGATAGATAGAGAGAGAGAGAGAGATAGATAGATAGATAGATAGATAGATAGATAGATAGATAGAGAGAGAGAGAGAGAGAGAGGAGAGAGAGGAGGAGAGAGAGAGAGAGGATAGATAGATAGATAGATAGATAGATAGACTGTCCTGTCCACTCCATTGTACTGAGCCATCTGTCAAGCCTTTCTTTGACAGCCCTGACCCTGTTGTACCTCCCCCACCCCATAGCGGACTCATTCTCATGACCTCGACACTGTACCGTCTACGAATACAGCTGGGACTCACAGCTCTGCTTTCAACAACACACGGCCAATATCTATTATATGATATGATGTCTGATATATGCTATTTGTTGATATCGTTCAACTGCTAAGAGGTTTAGTTGTAGCCTATACTGACATGGAACACTTAAAGGTCCCATATTATAAAAAATGAGATTCAGAAACTGTGCATTTGAAACAAGCTGTCAGGATTTCTGTCCATTTGTGATGTCACAAATATACAATAATTTAGAGCCTTTACAAAGATTGTAAACATTGTAAATGTGTTCCAGTTTATTCCTGTTGCAGTGTATGTGACTGACATCAGCTGACAGGAAGTACACATGGACCCAAGCTGTTTGCCTAGCAACGCAATTCTATTGCAATTTTGTCGCAATTATGTCAAAATGCATTAAAACGGAGCGTTTAAGACAGAGGGGTAAAACACAGGCATATTCAGGCCGACAGTATGAGGAAAATAAAGCTTTTTTGAACATTACAGCATGTAAACATGTTCTAGTAGAACACAAAGTCCAAGTGGGAACCTGAAATGAGCATGATATGGGACCTTAACAGTGTTTGTAATCATTTAAGGGCTGTCAAAGTTAACCCGATAATGTTGCATTAACGCAAAATTCTTTTTTAACACCAATAATTTCTTTAGCGCATTAACGCAACTTGCAATTTCAGAGGTTGTAGTGGGGATCCATTGGTACCAACAATGTCATACTAGCTTGTCATGAAGGAGGCCAAATAACAATATAATAAGGACCCACGAGTCTCCCCTTTACAGACATGCCCACTTTATGATAATCACATGCAGTTTGGGGCAAGTCATAGTCAAGTCAGCACACTGACAACACTGGACAGCTGTTGTTGCCTGTTGGGCTGCAGTTTACCATGTTATGATTTCAGCATATTTCTTTATGCTAAATGCAGCACCTGTGAGGGTTTCTGATAAGAGTATTAAATACTTGACAAATCTCCCTTTAAGGTACATTTTGAACTGATTAAAAATGTGTGATTAATCGCGATTAAATATTTGAAGCGATTGCCAGCCCTAAATTTTACCCTTCATGTTTATTCATTTATATACAAACTTTACACTAACAGATACAAATCTGTGATTAATAACTGTTTTTTCATTTATTGGAGGGGTAAGACTCAAACATTGCAGTTATAAACTATTTATCTTAAAAACTATAGGCCACCAGACGCTGCAGAAGAGTTTAATTCTAAGAATTTTTAAATAAATATATATATACATTTGCATAAAGCAGCATATTTGCCCACTCCCATGCTGATAAGAGTATTAAATACTTGACAAATCTCCCTTTAAGGTACATTTTGAACAGATAAAAAATGTGCGATTAATTTGCGATTAACTATGAACAATCATGCGATTAATCGGGATTAAATATTTTAATCGACTGACAATTTAATTAATAATTACAGGTGTTTGGTTATTTGTCTCATGTCTATTCTAAAAGGTTGTGTCTTAAAGGCCTTCTGTAGACCAGTTGTTCCCAATCTTTTTGGCTTGTGAACATTTTTGGCCATGAAAATGAAGCCAGCTCTACTCCGACACAACCCGTCGCTGACAGTTCTTTGTGTGTTATTTTTTTCTAGAGTAGGTCAATTAAAAAGTAAAGGTCATTATGTCAGTAATTTTCCCGGAAGGTTATTATGGAATTTTTGCCCAATGACGCCAATAATATACAGCCTACTGCCGCTTTAACATTTCTTAAGCTTTAGTTAATTGTGCAACCTAATTTTGTTTGAAAATAGAGAGGCAAAGTCCCGCCCCTTCCGATGGACACCATGGGTACTTATTTCGAAGAAAAAAAAAATGTACCGCTGTCAATGGTGAAAGACAAGTAATTATTTAACTCTGTTTGAATTGCAACATGAATCACACACATGATGTTTGTCATTTTAAAAGATAATTTTGCAATTTAAGAAAGTCTCAGTTTGTCGTAGTATCATTTAGTTTTTTGTGAAACCGCTCAGTGAACTACATCTCTCATCTCGAACAATATACGTCACCAATACTAGCTAGCTAGCTAACTTAGCTATGTTCCACCCACAAATGTAACGTTATCTTATCCGATGTGTTTTATCCAGCGACTCCTGGTCTTTTTTTCAGCCGGGAATTTTGCTCGAGTGAGTACATCCCAGTACGAAACACAAAGACATCGTAGCTTCAGCGAGAGAGACGTCACTTACACTGGGTGTGTAGTCTTTCTAATTACGTATTTTCACAGTCTGATACTTCAACAGTTTTACAACAAACTGCGGCTTTCTTGACTTGCAAACTTATCTTTTAAACATCATATGGTGGCATTCAAACAGGATCAAAAAATGATTTGTCTCTTTCCGTTGACTACTGTACATTTTTTCCGAAATAAGGTCCCACGGTGGTCCACCGGAAGGGGCGGGACTTTGCCTCTGTATGGCTCGATGGTGATAACATCCAGTAATTCACAATGAAAGAAACGCTTAGAGGAACATCAGAAAAACAAATGTGATTCTTTTACAGTTTTTCTCAATTGTTTATACACAAATACTGGTACTTGACACACAATGACCACACATGTAACTCATGCACCAACCCCCTGAACCAATTCTGCTAAACTACAAGCACAATTCCTGCTTTACACTCAAATTGCAGTTCTAAAACACACTTTTTTCAAAACACTACACACAATTCTCTGCATTTGGCATAATTTTCATGAAGAAAATCTCGTTTTCACAAGGAACACACTGTCATTCAAAATTCTAAAGTCAATTGCCCTACTATGCACACTGACTCATCACATGGGCAAACACCTGTCACACAGTGTTACAATTAGCAATCATGGAAAGTGTATGACCGAAATCCACAAACGCGTATACCCCTTCTCCAAGCTATGGAAGACGCATGTGGAGCTATAGCAGTTGATGCTTTTCATGGCTGTATTTGACATGCTAAGCGATATTTCCCCCGCTGCTTGGCCAGGGAAGACATTGCTTGTGATGTGGATGAGGTGCTGTGGCCAGACCGAAACAGAAGAGAGGATGCAGCATAGTTTTTTTTTTTCGTTTTTTTTTTACTGTAACTGTATACAGTAAATTCTTCTGTTGTTTTGGTATGTAGACCAACTGTATGTGCAACTTTGTGTTGGTTGGGATGTACACTGTGTACATTGTTTTGTGGGGAAAATAAAACTATATTTGTTACCGGTGTATTTGTGTGTTCTGAGTATAAAAACAATATTCTAAAATATTTTACAACACACTTATGTATGTACTGTCTGTAGTAAGTGTAAACACTGAACAAAAAAAAGGCCTAAGTCATTATGATGAATGGAGAAGAAGTGTTTTCCATTCATCATAGTGTTTTACATTGAGCACATCCAGTGTTCAACTAGTTCTTATAAATGTCTATTCATATGATGGTTTGTGTGTGGTCATTTGAAAACAAAATACCATTTTGAGAAGAAATAACATTGTTTTGAATGTAAAGTTTCATTTTGCAGGAGAATTGAGGGGTTTTGCCCATTGTGTGTGTGTTTTTTGATTGCGTGTAGAGTTCTGAGAGTATGAGGCATGCTTTCAGAAAATGTGTTGTAAACAATCGGAAAAACTGTAATTACATTTTTTTTGTCTCACAACCCCTTAGATTTATTGTGTGACCCCCCCTGACCCCTAGGTTGGGACCCACTGCTATAAACCGGATCAACTCTACACTAATATATGATATCAAAATCTATTCAATTTGTCATATCAGAGTGGGGAATCCTGCATGGCTGATTGTGTTTTGTCAATCAATGAGCAATAATGATATATTTGCTTATATTTCAATGGAACAATAGATTCCAAATATCAGTCTCCAGTGCATTTGGGTGTAGATGCAAATGGTGGAGAAGACATGTCCTCTATCCAGAATGGACTGATCAGCCTACATATGAGTATTTCTCAATTTCACCAATTGGAGCTCAATCCTCAGGCAAGGTCACCAGTCCATCACCTACAGTATAATGCTATTGAAATTGTATTGGAGCCAACAATGAACAGGGGCTTCCCATGATGGGAAAAAAGGCCTTTTCCTGTGTCTCCCCTCCCCCTCAGCAGACAGACAGCTCCAGAAGGGATGCGGGATGCTGGATGCTTTTCAAGATGCTCGTCCCCCCTCTTTCTTCTCCTACTCTGTCTCTTTCTGTGTGTGTTGGTTATTGAGCAGCAGTCAGATGGCTGTGTTCAAACAAACCTGGGATTTGGCCAGCAGATTACTCTGAAACACACTGGAGGGCTGGCGAGGATCAAGCCCCCCATGGAGGCCTTCTTTCATCTGCCATGCAAAAACCTCCTCATTACTGTCTATTCAGCCTCGACATGAAGATTATTCATTGTATGAGAAAACCGGTGGTTGGGTTCCTCGGTTAATACCGTATACTGTACAGGCTTTTGTGACTTGAACCACAAAATAAAGACAATGACAAGGGGATAGGTAGGTAAACAAGGGTTTCAAATGTTTATTCCTTTAATGTCAATGGCAAATACAAATTGCTGCTCCACAATTCATTTTGAAAGTTTTTTTCCCCACATTTGAAGTGATTTTTTTATTTTTTATTTAGAAGACAATAATCCCAATTATTAAAAGGTAAGTGCACAAAACGCCCTCCTTTAAGTTATTGTTCAATAAACAGACATTTGACCTTTCTGAGGAGAAAGGAGGCAGGCGACGACGATGTTCATGGAGCTATGACGCGGTGTGTGTGTGTGTGTGTGTTGGTGTGTGTGTAATGCATGAAAGCACCACGCCTGAGACAATGAAAAGGAATGGCCCTTGTGATACATGTCGATATATCATATACACTCATACATATCATATAACTTCTTTGTAGGTTGTGTCTGTTTTTAAGGGCATTATCAGCCACTTTTGTATGCGAGGGACGAATGTGCAAACATCAAATATACACACGAACACCAGTTTCCCCCTGACGCTGAAAACCTGTAGCTTAACACACTGGTTCGGACTGTAGTCTTGTTCTTTGAGAGATTCCACACCTGCTTCTTAAGGCAGATGCTGGGAGCACCAGGGTCTGTTTTTAAGAGGGAAGGAAGGGCGGAGGTGAGGAGCAATAGTTGCGTGTGATGGTTAACGCATACGCTGCCTCCACCACTCGCACCTGCCTCGCCTGCACCATGGATACCAACACAGCATATGGACGAGGGAGTCACGCTCATACGTGCACACAGGAAACACACACACATGTAGCAGCCGATTAGACTGTTGTCAGGCTATTAAATAGGCGTTATCAGTTGCTATTAGATGTGGGTCAATAGGGGCCTTCTACACCAACTAGTAGGTTTTATCATCTATTCACATGGTAGATCACCTAAAGAAGGAATAAAAGAACACAACAGCGACCTCTAACGACCGTAGTAATTATGACAGGAGTAGAAGTAAAAGTCAGGCGCTGTAGTATAGACAGTGTGAAACTCCATATGGGGTGGAGGTCGGGGACGATGGATGGGACACAAAACACAGGGTTATCACCCAGGAGACCGGAGTTGGCATCCCGTGTGAAACCAACATGTGTAGTTGTCTTTGTGTTCGTGGTTATTTTAACCCAAAACACTGTTTTTCCCTAAACTTAAAAGGTCTTAGTTTTGCCTAAACCTAAAGAAGTTGTAGTTTGGTTGCCTAAACCTAACTGGTTTTTTTTGCTTAAACCTAAAGAAGCCTTTTTGTTTGTGTTCAAAATGGATTTTCCCTTTCAGGTTTTACAACATGTTAGAACGTGTTGCTTTTAAGTTTCACTTTCACAACGTAGTAGGCGTAGTAGGCCCCTAATGACCCACATCTATGGTGCTTATGTCGACTGATAACGCCTACTTAATGGCCTGATTACAGTTGAATCGGATGCATGTAGATTGGCGGAAGACAGACAACAGACCATGGATGGAAAAAAGGAAGAAACACGAGACTCCCGTAGACAGACATTAATGCTTAGGTTAATACATGAAGTCTTTGTCAAGTGGACTTTTTTTTTTTGCATTTTACTAGTAAACAAAAGAACAGAAACTTAGCCTTACATCTTTTTTTTTTAAACCACCCACCCTCTACCACCCCAAAAATTTCTCTCTGAAGACAGTGACGAAACACACACACACACACACACACACACTTACATACTGTATACACATGCGCACACCGACAGATGGCATTTCAGTGAACACAACTGCCCACTCACACCTCATTTGTATTACATGTCCCCTTTAGTCAGTCCCCCTTAGAAACGTGGCTACACAGTTCCTCCTCGATTTTGAAAAGGTTTCAATTTGACAAAAAAAAAGCAGCAGCATTCCACACTCAAACACTAAACAATCCTATATCTATTTTTTCCGATTCATTTTCATGCTTTAACTGAGATTTGCAAGCGGTGGATGAGCAGCAGCGGGGAGGTTCCTTTGGCACTGTGCCGCTGCATTGCAGGGTTGAGGAAACATCTACATTCTGAAAAGCTGCGATCCTCTCCCCGCCCGTGATGATTCTGAACCCAAAGAAAATTCTCAAGAGGTGGAGCAGCCATTTTTGTTTGAGGTTCTCAGGCACGGAGATGGGCGAACAGTAGCTTTGCCAGAGGAATCGTCGCCACCGCTCAACCTGGCCACCGGCTCCTCTCACTTTTATACTTTTTAATTCTAATTTTTTAGAAATTATTCAGATTTTTTTTGTCCTTTCATTTTCCCGTTAGATGGCTTTGAAAACAGCTAAAAAATTATGATCAACCACAGAGAAAACATTTTCATTTTTCTTGGAGCACAGTGCCGAAATTCTGAACAGACACAAAAGCCTCGAGGCACAAGAGACATCTCTAAATATGGGTTGACTAGGCTGTGCAAACAAACTACACGTAGGAAACTCTCAATAAACCACACAAGAAGAACATAGGCTATGACTAATTAAATATATTTCTATATATTCATCTATATATTTAGTATATCTAATAAATACATTTGTTGATAGACATAGAGATCTTTCTGTAAACTATTTACATTAACATTTCTGCACAAACAATAAATAGCTATATGAAGGCAAGGCAAAGGAGGGAAAATCTGTGGCTTTTTAACGTTTTAGTGCTTTTCAGATGTGAACACATTTTCTCGGCGTGTTCCCACTGAAAAGTCAAAGCCGGTCGCTCTGCGTCAGGGCGACTCGGCTCGTCTCAAACTGAACTCCCTCTTCATAAATAATTGGCAGGAACATCCACTCGCAAAAAAAAATAATGCTCTCAATCTTACCTGCCTGTCCTCTCTACATAATGGAATGTGCTCCAGTCTCTCGACTGCTCTCAGTAGATAGGCTCTTCCCTTCCTATTAATACCTGGTGAACGGGGCAGTGAAGAAGAAGTAGTGTACAAAAATGTACCAGCACCTGCCAAGATATACCAGCATTCGGCCCTGGTGGCTGGTGTTAAAACGTTTTCCGAGCCGGCTAGTTGACCCCCGTCGTCGCCGGGCTCGGACGTGACATACACACATTTATGATAAAAGTATGCTGTTAAAAACGCCACAGTCATCAGAGAGAGGCAGAAAACATCAAACCCACCCCCCCAAAAACCCTCCCGTATATCCCCCGGGCCCCTTCACAATCTCATGCTGCACGATTTTTTTTGTGTTTGTTTTTGTTTTCCTCTAAACGGCAGGTGTGGACAGAAAATGACAGGGTAGTTAGGAGCCTGCCGATGCCTGGGGGATTAGGGGACGTATTGCTGTCGGGCCACGACATTTTATCACCACACGCAGTCTACTTTAGTATCCCCAGACTCAGACCACTGGCATGTTTTTCAAACACTCGTATCATTTTGTAACATTACTGTAACAGCTGTAATGGGGGAGGGGGGTGGGGCGGGTGGGGGCTTTACGTTTTTCAGAGACAGCATTTGAAAAAAGATGTAACAGTTTTGTTTACAAAAGCAACTGTTAAGTGCAAAATACCATGCACAGGTGGTCGACTGGAGAGCAGGGCGGAAAAAAAGCCCCACATCATGTCACACCTTTGGGATGTCTCACTGGACAACTAGGAGTGATGGAGGGGTGTGGGTGTGTGTGTGTGTGTGTGTGTGTGTGTGTGTGTGTGTGTGTGTGTGTGTGTGTGTGTTTGTGTGTGTCTAAATATGTGTGACGTATGGGGTGAAATCTCAGAAGTGCTTCCCATGGCTCTTGAGGCATAGAAAAAGAGGCAGTGGGATATTGTGTGGTAACATTCTCTGGCTGAAAGTTGTGTTTCTGATGGATGGACGGAGAGACGGAGGGGTGGAGTGTCTTTAAAATCCCACTCGTTTGATTGGTGCAGAGCAGAGCGGGGTGACACCGTAAAGACTGACCGCTGATGATGGGCTGGATGTTGTGGCGGGTTTGTCTCGGAGGTGTTGCAGTCTGGATGGAAGTCGTCTTGGGGACAGGCCTGGCTGGAGGAGAGGCCTCAGACTTGGTCAAGTCCTGGTAGGGAGGGAGGGAGGGGGGAGGGAAGAGGGAAGAGGGTGAGGTCTGAGCGGGATTGGGGAGTGGTGAGGCAATCTTGGGGACGGGATTGGCTGAGGGGGAGGAGTTGGGAGTTGGGTCAGTGACCAGTGGCATCTATAGGCTGCAGCCCAGCTGCTTGGCCCTCTCCTGAGTGTCCTGCAGGAGCAGCAGGCTGGCGCTGGAGTAGCCCTCGTCGCTGCAGCTGCTGCGCAGGCTGCCTCGCTCGTCCCCTGAGTCGCTCACGCTGCTGGTGCTCCACTCCAGGTCACCCAGCAGGTAGTCTGTCCCCTCCACGTCCACATCCAGGTCCTCTGTTGGAGCACAGGAACCGCAAAGACAACATCGTTATAGGGCTGAAGCATAATTCAATATTAGTCATTTGTTCTAGCACCTGTACCGGTGAACTGAGGACACCAGGTACCTGTACAGTCAGCAGCAGCAGGCAGCTGCTATTTACAGATCTTAAATCGGTATTTATGTGTTCATGATACTGTGTGCTTTGCTGTATGTGCCTACAACAAAAAAGCATTGTGTTTTGCGTTTTTCCCCCATGTTTGAAATACTTAGACTTAAACTTTCATTGTTTATGCACACTAGGGCTGGGATGATACACCCATCTCCCGATTCGATACCATCACGGTACTTGGGTGTCGATTCGATATGTATTGCAATTCGATATTTCGATTTATTGGGGGTTCTGTTAACTACACCATGGGAAAGAGTTGAATCATACATTTCTAGGGACTTTCACTTTGGAAAATATCTAAACTGACACAGTTAAAATGTTACATTTTCAGCATGTATGTAGTCGGAGATGATTGTTGTCTTGCTCTCATCTGGATTCACCTGCACCATCAACCACTTCATGGTGATTAGTGAGTGTATTATGTCAGCGTACCTTGGTCAGAGTCGGACTTGTCGGACATAGTGGAGCCGGTACTGTCCATGCGGGTCCTCTCCACTCCCAGCTGCTCCAGACGCCTCCTCAGGTGTCTTCGCTCCCGCTGTAGCTGCTCGACGGTGTGCTGAGCTCTCCTATCGCTCTCCTCCAACCTCTGCCGGGTGGGAAGAGGAAAAAACACAAGGAGAAGTTGTCAAAAATGTCGCTCTGTGTGTGTGTGTGTGTTTTCCCTCAGTGGCTTATCCGAGACAATTCAGCCACTCAAACACAATACAAACACACTAACCCACCACAGCGCTCAACAAATTGCTCTTTCGTTTTGTCTAGATGACTTCCAGTCTGGATTTTGATCCAAACACAGCACTGTGAGCGCTCTAATTAAAAGTTCTAAATGACATCCGATTCAACACCTCTGACAAAATGTCAATTCTAATGCTTCTGTATCTCAGCGCTGCTTTCGACACAGTCCATCATGCAATATAGCTTGACAAAGTAAAAAAGTATCTGGGCAATCTAGCATGACGTGTGGAGTTTCTCAAGGCTCCATCCTTGGACATCTGCTTTTTTTTTTTTTTTTTACCTCTAAATGCTCCCTTTTAGGCAGAATCATACAAAATAACAACATTGCTTATCATAATTATGCGGATGATACTCAGCTTTATATGGCACTTTCACTGACCGACTATGCTCCAATAGACTTGCTGCATCAATGCATTGACAATATAAATGGTTGGATGAACCAGAATGTTCTTCTAAATAAAGAAACAACTTAGATCATTGTCTTTGGTGCTAAAGAAGAAAAGCTAAAAGTCGAGGCTCATCCCGACTCCATTTCCATTAACTGGGACTGTATGTAAATTTGTACATGTATAATGTTTTTTTAATCATTTATATTGCCTATGTGTGAACAGGTTGTAACCTAACCTAAAAAATGAGACCTTCTGCAACTTTCGGGGTTTCCTCTATCAGCCTGTAGACTGCTTTTAATGTGAAGGATGCTGGCTCGCGAGTGCCTTTATTTTCAGCTACGCTACAGGGCTAACAGTGTGCAACCACAGCTAACGTCCGGTTAGAAATGGAGTCCGCTAACGATTAGCCCCCACCACAACTCCGACTCCAACACAAACTCCACGGAAGCACAAAAAGAACAAAGTTATATCTAGTGAAGCCCGTCTTGCAAAACAGGAATGTGACCGGCATCGGGGTAAAACTAGGATCAACATCGGCCGGGCCTCCGATTCATGGAGGGGACCTTCGTTTGGTAAGCTAACATTGTGGTTTTAGCTGTCAATCGTGTTTAGTCTTGCGTGTGTTGCCTCACTGTTTTGACTGATGCTCACTCGCGTCTACGTAGTGCGAGCACAAGCGTGAGGTTTAGCAGCAGGGCCTCGAACTATCTTTGACTTATCCCGGTGCTGCCGCTGGCCGTCAGCCCGCTAACCAGCCAGCTGTCCACTAGCTAGCTTCCCTGCTAATTCCACCATGTTCCAGTGCCACACTGCTTACAGAAAACAAGCCAAACAAAGTTGTCACTAATCTGGCGATAGCAATGTGCTTTCCTCCGCTGTGACAAGAGTGTGTGAATGAAGCATTAAGTTGTTCAATTTGACTTGTGCTTCGTAACGTTACTACTCCAATGCTCGTTCAGTTGCCGCTACTGCAAAACCTCTCCTCAACTTGCTGCAAGTTGGTTTAGTTTATGCTGAAGTCAACACCCTACAACGGTCGCTATGGCAACGGTACACATAAAAATGGCCGCCGCTCTGACCATCCTGCTACGTTGATTTGAATGGAAATGTCCGTTCTACGCCTATATTCTATTTCTATGGTTGGAACAGACTACCAGAAAATCCCAGATTTGCACCAACTGAAACTACTTTGAAACTTTTATGTTCATGACTGCCTTTTAATTGAAATAGTAAGATTTGCACTAAAATTGCACTTTTATTTTGCCTTTTTATCTAAGTCTTCCTACCTGTGTTGATTTAAACTTCTTTATGTAAAAAAGTTTATTTATTTCACTTACCTGTGTCTTTTTTAAGCTTCATCATGTAAAGCACCTTGAGTTGCCTCTGTGTATGAAATGTGCTATACAAACAAACTCGCCTTACCTCTTGTGAGAACTAAACACACATAAATACACGCACCTTGATATGATCTCTGGCCTTCATCAGCAGGCTGAGGGTGGTGTGCCTGTTAGCATCTGGTCCTAAGGGAACGAGGGATTTCAAGCGCTCTAAACACAGCCGTAGATGTGCCCGTCTGAACACACAAGAGAAGAAACAAAGAGAGAGAAACTGTCAAACATTATTGTGAGAAGAATGTGATTTGTTGACCTTTATATCCAAGTTTATTATTGGCCTTGGAAATAGTAGTTTGATGATAATAAATAAATAACTCAAGGTCCACTTCCTAACTTTTTTCTGGAGCTTCATCGCAGTTGTATCAGGTAATCTAATTATGGAGCTTCGGTCGCATGATGCAAACTGAGCCATCTCATCATGACAACCTCATCTGCTCAAGAAGACCATGAGATGTGGTTGAAAGCTCCAGAAATAGCTCAACAACTATCGGATGGATGGCTATGACATTTTGAGCTCATGGTCCCTAGATGATGATCCTACTGACTTTGGTGATCCTCTGACTTTTTCTTTAGCACCACCATGAAGTTGACATTTGACAACTATTGGATGAATTGCTATGACATTCGGTACAGACATTCATGTCCCCCTCAGGATGAATAACCGTAACGTTGGCGAGTCCTTAACTTTTCATTTAGTGTCATCATCAGAAATTCCAGTTTGAACCAATATTTTGGTCTATGACAAATGTCCTGCAAAACTAATGACATCACCTTCAGCCGCAACTGTACTTTGAGCTTAGTGCTAATTAGCAAATGTTAGCATGCTAACACTCAAAACTAAGTTGGTGAACATGGTGAACGCTGTCATTGTGAGCATGTTAGCATGCTGATGTTAGCATTTAGCTCAAAGTACCACCTAAATGCCTAAGTATAACCTCACAGAGCTGCTAGCGTGGCTGTAGACTTATACAAAAGGCTTGCTATACAATAGAAGGCAAACCTCTGAAATGTTAAATGTTGTCTATACACAAGCGGCCTTACAAGAGCTGTGCCTCAATAAAATGCTATCTAAAATTGAGAAAATCATAATTTCAATCAAAATATGGTCTGATTAAAGAATAAGTAAGCTACATTTGGATATTTGACAGTTTCAATACTTAAATTAATTAATTACTTAAAAGGTATTCAAGTTCCCCGCCCATTATAAGACATCATTAATGCAACTTTGGCATCAATAGATATAGAAAATAAATATCAGCCAAAAAGGAAGTAGGGAGTAGGGAGGATCGTTCCCCGAACACTAAGCAAAAAAACATTTAAATGTCAATGACGATTTTGCATTTTCTCTGTGAGCCACTTTACATGTGTTTTGGTTAGGGCTGTCAAAGTTAACATGATAACGCGCAAATCTGTTTTGACGCTACTAATTTCTTTAACGCATTTTAGGTTGTAGTGGTTGGTACCAAACATGTCATACTAGCTTGTTACGAAGGAGGCTAAATAACGCTCCAAACTTACAGTAAATTCTGTCTAGGAAAAACTGGCATGGCCATTTTCAAAGTAGTCCCTTGACCTCTGACCTCCAGATATGTGAATGAAAATGGGTTATATGGGTACCCACGAGTCTCCCCTTTACAGACATGCCCACTTTATGATAATCACATGCAGTTTGGGGCAAGTCATAGTCAAGTCAGCACACTGACACACTGACAGCTGTTGTTGCCTGTTGGGCTGCAGTTTGCCATGTTATGATTTGAGCATATTTTTTATGCTAAATGCAGTACCTGTGAGGGTTTATGGACAATATTTATCATTGTTTTGTGTTGTTAATTGATTTATAATAATAAATATATACATACATTTGCATAATGTAAGCATATTTGCCCACTCCCATGTTGATAAGAGTACTACATATTTGAGAAAACTACCTTTAAGGTACATTTTGAAAAGATAAAAAATGTGCGATTAATTTGCGATTAAATATTTTAATTGATTGACGTCCCTAATTTAAATGTCAAAGAGGAATTCGCATTTTCTACATGAGCAACTGTACATGTGTTTTAGTTTCCTGCTCTTTGATACAAAAGCTTGAGCTACTCCTTCATATAAGAGAAAGTGAGTAAAATGTTTGCACATGTAGGGTTCTATTTGAAGTGATGAGACCCTCGTGTGTTTTTTCAGCATTGGAACATTACTTCATAATGTTGCTATGTACTGCAGGATATTTGAGGAGCAGTGTGCAAATCCTCCCTTTGAAAAGAAGAAACCAGAAATTTGCTGAAATCCAAAGAAAATCAATGACATATTTTCAGATCTGAACTGATTATTAATGTCAGCTGTACTATAACACAGTTCACATTTACATTTCTCATCTCCGCTCCATTTCCTCCCTGTAGCCTGCTCTCAGTCGCTCTCAGCTGGCAGCCTTGGCAGTTGCTACGGTCTGGTGGGTGTTTGCGACCACTTGACCCCGCTGTTACACAACACACACCCCCAGCTCCAGCCTCGGCGGAGTGTGTACGTGTCTGTATGCCCGTGTGTGCCTGAGCGCGTGGGCGTGTGGACGTCAGACTCTTCCTGAGAGAGAGTGTAAAAATGTTTTTTTGGCAGCTGAGGGCTGGCTGGATGAGCTGTTCGTTTATTGTCTGCTGCAGGTAATCCTGATGTGAGCGTCACGGCCGGAAAGAATTTATTCAAGAGGACATGGAGAGAGGGTAAGACTGATTTGACTGTGGGCAGAGGACACATACAAATATATTCCTAGCCCTTGGGAATGTAAAATGGCTCTGGACTTTTTGCCTCAGACCGGCCCATCACAACCCCCCCACCCAATAAACAATAATATTTATTATACAGCAGTTTAAGAAATAATCATCCAATATTTATATTTCTTTGTAGGTTTTGTTCCTTCATTAAATCCTAGTGCAAGAAAAATGGTCTACATTGGTGGTTAGTCTCTAATTTGTTAATGCAAAGTACTAAATTGTCAATAATCACAATCACATACATAACTAGAAGTGCACTCGGAGAGCGCAGACCTCCGCCAAGGCAGGTTTCATGTAATTCGTGTATATTATTTTATAATATGAATATTTTGTGTTGCATTGGCCCTAATTGCCAAGCGGCCCACCGGGAAAACTACCGGTGCTCCAGATGGCTGGTCCGTCATTGCCCCTTGCCCTTTTGAAAAAACACCGGCACTGCAAGTGAGGCCCATGCAAGCACATACAGTACAAAGCAGTGTTCAGTTGCAGAAACCAAGTGCCTGTTTCTCAGCTGACTCAGTCCAAAGTGCATGAAGACTGCCATTACATAACAGAGAAATGCCCTTGGCTGAGTTGTTCTGACATAATCAGCAGGGCTGAGCTAATGTTCATTAAAACAACACTGACGAGCAGCAGACTCATCAAACAGCACAGGTCAGGTCACATGGTGTCTGAGTGAAAAAAACAAAACACTTTGGGTGTGGCTGTAACCCACAGCACTATTTCAGCGACACGGGTTATTCTGGTTCAGTGTGGCTTCAGTGCAGTGTGTGAATAGGTGAGTGTGTATGTGGAGATATAGGCGTGCGTGTGCAGCCTGAAGCCAGAACCTGCATTTCTCTGCCCTAATTTCGCGCATGTGTCCTTTTTTAAATGCACACGACAGGTCCAGCAGCAAATCACCCCGCTGTCCTCGTCGCTCTCGCCCTCTGACCCCCAACAGTAACTGTCCGTGACTAGCTGGGTGGGAAGCAAAAAAGGCGTGGTGGTGGCTGGAGTCATGTTACATGGATGTAAACATGTACACACACACAAACAGACACAAACATGCATGGTATTGGTTCTGTGTGCAACGACATAGGGGAGGGGAGTTGTACAAAATAAGACTTTGAAGGTGTGTATGGAGATTTCACTGAGCCAATATTACCGGAGGGGGGGGGTCTCGTTGCACTCCTCTGGCTTTGCTAGCAGTCGGTCTCCATGAGTAATTTACTATCTGCCTATATGATGGCTTTCTATCATCAAGCTACTGGTGGGAGAAACTGGCTAAAGGCTATGAATGTTCTCAAGTGTAATACGACGGGCTGTGGTCGTAATTTTGACGCACTGCTAAGGTGCATGAGGTGTCTCCACACACACACGCTCACGCACACACATACAGAGAGCTAAATCCCAGGCACAGGCCTCAGTTCCATATATTATTCAGGCTGTCCACCGAGCTGCTGGTTTAGATCAGCTGGCACAGGCATGATGGAAGCACTGAGAGTGACCAATAAAGAAATAAAGAAATAAAATACTAATTTGCTGTCTGAGTGAGAAACTCCTGAAAAACAACAGCAGTTTGGTGTTTTGTTTGGAATCATTACAACCTCACAGCCTGGTATTACAACTGGGACATTATCTTAGCCAAAAAGTATTATAGTAAACGTATTAATGTGGTGTTTCATAGCCATGCTAGCAGCTCTGTGAGGCTCTACTTTGGAACTGTGGTGCTTTGAGCTAAAATGCTAACATCAGCATGCTAAGATGCTCGCAATGTCAAAGCTAACATGCTGACGTTAAGCAGGTATAGGCCCAGTCCTCTGATGCACAAGCTCACGGACTTTGAGGCGCTTTCCCAGAAGGTCCGTGAAGGTTTAGGGCTGTCCCACTGTCAAATGGTCAAGTGCTGGAGGGTTCTCTCACAGACATATTGAGCGCTTTACGCACACTTTCAGTAAGTCCACATTTCTGCAGACTTTTGCCTGAGGGAATTACCCACAATTCATAGCGTTTGGACAATAAACACTGGGTTACCAGGGGAAGCCGGGAGGCTTAAAAAAAGAAAGGTAAACAAAGAGGACGGCCCATTATGTGTTCAGCCAGGCATACTACATTTACACAGAAACGCTACATAACATTAAGGAGTTACATTAAAACACATGAACTCAGAGGAATGCAAGCATAGGCTATATTATACACCTAGTTGAAGCTGTTTGACCAAAACGAGTAAATGGATTATTTGACAGTTACCTCTCGTCTCATAAGGCAAGAGCCTTAAAAGACGTTCAAATCGGGCAGTAAAAAACGTAACGTAAAAATCCGCAATGTTACATAACAGTGTTGTCCCATTCGTATTTATACTATTTCGAGCCCTTGCAGCCTCTCACACACACACAAGCATTTACAAGGTGACATCAGTTAAGTCACACTACACAAGAATCAAGCTCAATATTTATGATCGGATATCCCGTTGTGTGTGTGTGGGGAACCCCGAGGACAGCCGATGACGCAGTCATCGGCTGAGCTAATGCATGAGCTAATGCAAAACCCTAAGCATAAAGTAGTAAAAAGATGGAGCTCAGAAATGAAGGACTAATTCGTTGATTTGTGGCAACAACACAAGTGTTTAGTTAACGTGTCTCCATGACTTCATCCCTTATTTTTCTTTTTTCTTTGTGAATTTTCAGTACAAAGTAGTACAATAACTAACATCACTAATTCTTTCTGCCCGTCGCTATGTTTGTTTCCACTGTGTGGTGTGTGCTGTTTTGGCGAAATCTTTTAGTATGGGCCAGCCTTTACACAAATTACAGCTGAGGCTGATGGGAATGTCATTAGGTCATAAAACAGAGTATTGGACACATTGAAATGTTGAGCTGATGATGGTGCTAGAGGAAAAGTCAGGGGGATCACCAAAGTGATAAGTCGTCCTCTGGTGAGCATGAATGTGTGTACGTACGTTAATTTAAATGTCTCCATTTTCCAGATCAGGATTTTTTTCAAACACTTTCAAAATTTCAAATTTCACAATATCAATTTATCATTTAAATATCCAATTTGCTTTTTCAGTTTCCTTTTTCATTTAAAACATTTATTTATGGCCTGATTATCCAGAGTACTAAAATGAGAATAATTTATTAACTCTTTTAATTTGAATTCTCCATACTTAACGGTGATTCTTAAGCTGATATATAAAAATATTTTCCATCTACAACCCGTAATTTACAGACGCTTTCCACGGCGACAGAGGAACAGCGACAATTCACAAAAGTGCACACACAGAGATGAGATGAGGATGCTTTTACATACCTGTTCTTTTCCATTTCATTGTGCGTAGACCTGTGGAGATAAAAAACACATATGAGGAACCACACATAATAACAGGGCCACTGCTTAAACAGGGTAAGGTTTCCTCATTGTGTGCCATCAATGCGGTCCAAGGCCTTGCTGCAGGGGAGTGAGAGAGAGAGGGAGAGAAAAGGCTGTGTGGGAGTTTATGAGCAGCCAGAAAAAGGCTGACAAAATGAGATTTCTAGGAAAAATAGAAGAACAGGCTGGTGTATTGTGATGCCCGAGGCTCAATCTACAGGGGGACACTTGTGCTTTTTTAAGGACCGCACTCAGATACGTGATGGAAGAGGCCGGGGGTAAACATAGTAACAGTAACTAGAAACAGAAGCGAGGGACTATGCCCCTTCATACTGCCTGATTATCCACTGTGCATGTAGTACTGAGAGAGGTGGGGGGTGAGGGAGACACGGTGCTGAAGGTAAACTGAGAGATGGAGGTGTGCTAGTGGCCAGCATGACTTCTGCATTGCAGTGTTTAAGCAACACGCACGCACGCACGCACGCACACACACACAGAGACAGACAGACAGAAAAAGAGGGTGCAGAAACAGGGTTATGTGTAGTTATTGGAATGAATGTGCTGGACTGACTTGTGTGATAAAGGCTGAATGGGTGGTGGTTTTGTGTCTGTATGTGTGTGTATGTGTGTGTATGTGTGTGTATGTGTGTGTATGTGTGTGTATGTGTGTGTGTGGCGTGGCAAAAGGTAAAGATCCCCTCAGCATTCCTGAACCCTCATCTACCTCCACCTGACCTCCTGATCCCCCCAACCCGGCTCCAAAAATAGCCTCTGCACCTTCAGCTCTGCTCAGCTTGACACTGTCACCATGCCATGGCCCAGATCCTCAGAGGACTCTCACGCACACACTAGGGCTGGGACGATTCATCTATCTCACGATTCTATACTATCATGATATTTGGGTGCCGATTTTTAAGTTTTGCGATTCTACAAGTATTGCGATTTGATATTACGATTTACTAGTTAACTTTTTTAACACCAGACCACGGGAAAAAGATGAATCATACACTTCTAGGGACTTTTACTTTGGAAAATATCTAAATTGTGACTATAAAAATGTTTGATTTTCAGCGTGTATGTAGTCAGAGCATAGATATATTAAAAGAACTGGATACAGTGTTGGAGGCGGGGCCCTGGTCATTCCTATGAGAGTTGCTCATTGGCACATGAAGCCTAAATGGCTCGACTTCCGTCTGGAAAAGTACCCGGATGTTGGCGGAGTAGCGTCCGAGATAATTGGCGGAGTAGCGTCCGCTCGGTCACATGACAGGTCATGTGACCGAGCGGACGCTACTCCGCCAATTATCTCGGATCCCAACGTCCCGGGTCCAAACGTCACGCCGTCGTCACGGCTTGCGCTCCAGCCTCGGTCTGGGTCTCACTCACATGAACGGAGGAAGGGAAATAACTCTGGATTCAGCTATTAGTGTGTTTTGCAACTTTAAAAACTTATTTTTTTAAATAAGGGCTATTAGAGTGTTCGTACTGGGGAGTTGATTCACCTCAAAAAAAATTATCCGCTGAGTTACAGACGTCTCTTTACCAATGGAAGTCTATGTGAAAAAGTGTTTTTGGGCCCAATGCATCACGTGACTGACACGGAAGTTGCAGTACCACCGTTTGGCGACCGGCACACTTCCTGGGGGCTTGAGTCAGAGGTGCCCTGAAGTCAAATATAACAGTTATTGTCAAGAAATATTGATTAAAAAATTTCCAGCGACCCAAAAATCAAAGAATAAAGACATTTCCCTCACAAATTAGTGGTATTTTCTTTTTAATTCACAAGGGACATGTAATGTTTTATACTTCTAGTGAACATAATCCAATCAATCTTATTTCCATATATGTATTTTGTATATACAGTTCCCTTTGTTAACACCTTATTTTGAAAACCGGACATAGTCACATATGACTTTGCCAAGTCCTCCTCTAGCTCTCCCGTCAGCACCGTTCTCTTTATACATCCATGGTCAGCTCCATCGGGGCCGTTTGAATGCAGAGAACATCAATATCAGTATATGGGTGCTCTACAGTTGTAGCGATTTGATCACGGAGATGAGAGTGACGGCCGGCTTGACCGCACGTTACCGCAATACGATAACATTTCCTGTCCATGACAGAGTTAGCATGTAGCTTTAGCCATCGTGTCTAGCACTGCTTTGCCTGGCAGTGTGTAGTGTTTACCACTTTCGATATAAAATGTGAAGGTGCAGGTCTTATCCACGCCGACCCTCCGCCATTTCCTGCTTTCGTTTCGGCTCACTACGGCCGGCTGCGGTTTGTTTTTTGTTGAAGAATACGGAACGGATATGACGTCACGTTACTCAGACTACAACAATAAAAGCGGTAACTTCCTTCTACCTCCGCATAGACTCAAATGAAGCAAATATATCAATTCTGGCATTAAAAAAATTAATTTCAAAATCGTAAAAAAAACAAAACGAAGGTATAAGTGAATCGATTTTTTTCCCGCCCCTAATCACACCTGATCCTTGATTAACTTCCATGTTTGACAACTTACTATCAAGACTTAAGCTTAGAAATACTGTCTTCCACTATCCTCAGTACGGCAGTGGGTGTCATGTCTGTGTGTGGTGCGGGGTATCATCTTGTTTCAGCTTTGGGTGCTCTCTATCTCACTTGGCCCCCTCCAGCCAGTGTGCATTCCTGTGCAGGGCAGACAGCCGCTGGTGACATAACAGCGCTGGCAGGGAAATGATCCCACTTATTCAGGCTACATTTCAGGCTCTGGGACACCTCCCACCTCCGCCCCATAACCCTCCACCCCTCCATCTAATGCACCCATGGCACGACAGGGTACAGCTGATATTAGGTCATACTGAGTAATGATGAGGTTTTCTATTGTGAGCATGTAGAATAATGTATGGATTGCTCTAATTCTATATCCGTACATTACATTGGATATTTTCCTCACCAAAGTTAAGTGCTCACATCTGGGAACATCGCAACACCTGAGTCTGATGCAGCAAAAAAACATGAGCAGTCATGTGATCAGACAGGTTGTAAAGAAGCCGACAGAGTAGCCAGGTTCTCTAAACCACTTTGTTTGCAGGTAAAACACCTGACGTTGCTAGTAGTTCCTCATAACACAGAAAAACGGTGTGTGCGCACAAATACAGAAAGTACGCTAGGTCAAAGTTGAATCGGGAAGTGGGTCTGTAAACTGTGATGAATGTTTATAATGACCATTTTGGATGATAATTTTGCAGTTGGCCTTCATTTGTTTCCTCCAAATAGGAGGCTGATCATATTTCTTGCCCTGTTCAACTTCTTTTTAGCAATGTCACTGCATTCCTAGATTTTAGCAATTACCTTAGTGAGTACAAAGTTAATACTAGAGACCATCTGGTGATGGGATCACACCAACCGCGATGCCAAATCAGGGGCGTAAAGAGGGGCCAATGGCCCCTTCCCCACTTGCTACCCCCCCTACTTCTGACGCTCTTGCTCGGACCACACCCATCTTCGAAATCTGAACCTCGCATTGAGAAAATCTGTCCATAGACAGACATATAAACACCCAGAGAAGAACTCAAAACCTCTTTTGTGGTAGTTCCTGTTTTCTCCAGGACCACATTTTGCCATGATGACACACACACACACAGACTCACAAGGTGAAAACAATACCAGCATTGCTGTCGCAGTTGGTAATTAACGACAGGAATGATAAAACCATGGTTGGTTCCTGGTTCCTTCTTTGGGTCAACTTACAGAAGTAAGTTAAATCATTGTGAAACTGCTCCTTGCAGCTACTATCGCAGCTTCCGCGTCAACTGAAAATGACAGTGCGTCACTTGGTGCGGACCAGTCAGGGCAATGTCAAGAAACGGAACGACCGTTCAATCTTCCCATATAGATCCCTGGACATAGTCTTACTACATGGGGTCAAAGGGCTATTGTCTCTTTAGGGGGGTTCTTGATGGAGAAAGTTTAAGATTATCAGATTATACTGGATAACTGAATTGTAGCAAGATGATGTATCTTTCCTTTGGCTTGGTCTACAACAAGATTCTTCTCCATGAGTCTACCATCAACCCGTGCTTTCCTTTCTGTGGCCTCGCCCAAGTCGGCCACATTTGCCTGAACAACAACAACACCGGGTGGTGAATATGGAAAAGACACAATTTGCCTGCTCAACATGGATGGCAAGATCACTGTATGATTTCCATAGTGCACTGTAGTTGCACAGTGTGTGTGTGTGTGCAGGGTGGGGGAGGACGCTCCATCTATGTAATGGAGGAGCTGGTGCTCTCCACTGCCTGCCAAGAGTGAGAACAGAGCAGGAGGGTGGAGGAGGTGAGGAGAGAGAGAGAAAATGGGAAAAGAGAGAGATGAGGGGGAGTCACTACTACTGACACACAGGCACACATACACGCCAGAAACACGGAGACTCCCCTCCCCCACTACTCGCACGTCCACGCCGTGGTTAAACAACAGAAACTGGAGGAGCTTGTTCATACTGATTTGAGTGGCTTCACATACATACATACATACATGGCTGCCCGCCCTACATCTCACCAAGCCTCAACAACAACAACAACATTACTTATCATACCTGATCAATTAATGGTCCAGCAGAAATCCCCCATCCACCCTCCCCCCCCCCCCGACGAGGCAATTACATTCAGTCATAGTGCTGGTCCGCCTATTAATGATCAAGAGCCAGTATCACACTAGACCACATCACATCACATCATCTAGGCAGGACAGAAAGCCTTATTAATAACAAGTGTGGCCCTTGAATAGTAACGAGTAATAGCTGATTAAGTGCTCATAGATGATGAGGGCTTAACATGACCTTGTAGTTAAACAAATACAATGGAGAAAGTGCTGGTAAGCTGAAAAGCTTTTTTATGGCTGGAGGACAAACCTGCAGCGGCTCGTAGTCTACTTGACATACAAAGCTAGTCCCACTAGACATGTCTAAAAATGTAACGCCACATAAGCATGTTAAGACATGTTCGGAGCTGGACGTGGGTGTGTTCTTGCAGCACTCCGCACTCTGCATCTTTTAGTACACGGAGGTAATGGAAGAAGAACATTACACAGTCATGGAATGCGCTGTCAAGCCCTACAGACATAATCCTGGACAACAGGCCAAACCAAATATTTGAGTAACACCAAGGTCCTTTTAAAAGAGCAGTACTTACACATGTACACATATATACAATGAATGAAAAATGTCTTCCCGTTTATCAGGCACACCAATTAGGTAAATGCATGTATGTGTGGATGTGAGGATTTGCTTTTTACTATCACTTACATACACACTAATATTCCAAATATGACAATATTCCGAATTTGATACGGGTCTTTTAAACAGCATATTTCATTTGGATATTCTGAATTAAGCCTTATTCAGAATGAAGCATTTTCCGATTAAGACGTGGGATATGACGATATTATTCAGGATTTAGGAGCATAATTTGGACATGTATACAGCGCATTCAGAATATCGACTCAATTGGGGTTTTTACGGCAGTTTGCGACACACCGGCTGAGTTACGGACAGCTCTGTGCGTTGAACGCAAACCAACTAGCGGAATTTGCAGACATGCGTGCCCAAAAGAAAAGCCCACATTTCTGGTCGGAAGGAGAAACACACCTCCTTTTTAATGAAAGATGTGGATAATATCAACAGGTTTTTGGATATGTGCAAATATCGCAACGCCGATCTTTCCAAGACGGTGGTTGAAGGAATGAAAGAGGGAGGCTGTGTTCGCACGGTCCAACATGTCTGACACAGGTTACGTTAATATATAGTATGCACGGCTGCATGTAAATGGGAATATTAGTGGAACATTAATTTTCATTGGCTATGTAAACAGCCTGGTAGGAATATTGTCTTTTTCGGAATAAGGGCAAAAAACTGAATATTTTGTGCGTGTAAACGTAGTCGATGTTTATATCTTTGGGCTTTGGACTGTTGGTCTGACAAAACAGGACATTTGAAGACGTCATGTTGGACTCTGGGAACTATGTTCTTTAAAATTGTATAGAGCAAATGATTAATTGAAAAAATAATCAACTGTTTAACCGATAGCAAACGTGAAGGTATGGAATACCCACATGTCTTTGTATAGCAGTCTTGCAACTTTAGATCTGCGGATGACATAGCTGGATATGTACATTGGGTTATGAGGGGTAACAGGCCTATAGATAAACACAATCTACATGCTTCACATATCATGAGCTCTGTACATTGAATACTGAGCCATCCAGAGGACACTTCAGGTCAAGGTGCTGTTCTTCAAACAAACAAGTTTATACAACGTGTCATCCAACAACGTCTAAAGGCCTGCAATCAAAGATAGGGGCAAGGTGGGATAGTTCAAGTGGGGATAACGAAAGTGATGGAAGCAGATGTGTGAAGACTTCACACCTGACCAATCACTGCCTGAAGTAGGCATTCTTAATGTCAGATAGTCTGTTACAGAAATGGTTCCAGCTATTACAGCTGGATATACAGTACATTGGGTTACACAAGGTAAGAGGCCTATATATATAAATCTGTATTTTTATCTTTCACCACATGTCTTCTGCATTCATTCCAGAGGATGATGGATAGTGTGCCCTCAGAGCCAACATAGCTGATGTGGGTTCAGTCCAGGGCTACCATCAATCTGAATGGGTAACATGCATTATATGACCTGGCTGCTACCCTACTCTTCTGTAACTCTGGTACATCATGGCATTTATTGTACATACATTTATCAATTGCCTCTCCCTACACACTGGGCAGTGATTTAGTCGGTCACCCTTTTTATCTGATATAAAGAATGTATGCTGGTGGGTGGCAGCAATATGCTGTTGTTCTGTCTACTGGGGGGGGGAGTGCCCCCAATGTCACTGATTAACTAAAAATTCTGTTTTAATTAGGCTGTCAATTGATCACATGACTGTCCATAGTTAATCACGAATAGTCGCAAATTTATCACACATTTTTTTATCTGCTCAAAATGTGCCTTTAAGAGAGATTTGTCAAGTATTTAATACTCTTATCAACATGGGAGTGGGCAATTATGCTGTTTTATGCACATGTATGTATATATTTATTACTGGAAATTAATTAACAACACATAAAAATGACCAATATTGTCCAGAAACCCTCACAGGTACTGCATTTAGCATAACAAATATGCTCAAATCATAACATGGCAAACTGCAGCCCAACAGACAACAACAGCTGTCAGTGTGTCAGTGTGCTGACTTGACTATGACTTGCCCCAAACTGCGTGTGATTATCATAAAGTGGGCATGTCTGTAAAGGGGAGACTCGTGGGTACCCACAGAACCCATTTACATTCACATATCTGGAGGTCAGAGGTCAAGGGACCCCTTTGAAAATGGCCATGCCAGTTTTCCTCGCCAACATTTAGTGTAAGTTTGGAGCATTATTTAACCTCCTTCACAACAAGCTAGTATGACATGGTTGGTACCAATGGATTTCTTAGGTTTTTTAGTTTCATATGATGCCAGTATCTTCACATAGCTTTAAAACTGAGCCCACTACAACCCAAAAAAATGCATTATTATCGCATTAAATTTGACAGCCCTATTGTATATACATTAATCTATGGCCTCTCTCTCCACACAGGGCAGTGTTTTAGTCAGTTTTTTATCTCTGATGATAAGAAGGCACGCTATGGTGGGTGGCAGCAATATGCCGTTGGTGTATCCCCCAATGTCAGCGATTATCTAAAAAAGGGTTTTCATCAGAATTTATTACATCTTCTCTATATTGACAAGCCAACTTTTCAACCTCAGCCAGCACTAATTAGCTGTTTTCTTCTGGTGTTTTATTCAGGGCGTCTCATGTGCATATGCGCATAAATACAGGTAGATATAAACACAAATCTTTTAGTTCATATAGAATAATCAATGCAATCATCAATGCATTCACAAAAGCTTCATGTTCAAATGAGTTTTACAAACGAAATTTCGCAATTGCATGAAACCCTAACTGCAATCTAATCACGGAGCACACATTGATCCGAGGGGCATGGACGCGACATAAATCCGTCCCATATGATTGATTTATGGACTTTTATGTGTGTGCAGTGGTGTCTATTGACTGGAGCTGTCAGGACATGCTCCCTCACTGAAATGTCTTCTGCAGTCACCTTGACTGACCCCGTTTGCCTTACCGAGTGGCCATTCGCCTCAAGCCAGACTGATGTTTGCTGCTGTCAGTCACACGCTTCAAAGAAGACAAGGGGGAAGTCAAAACATGGCTTTAACCCGATAGACTCACACATTCACATGCAGCTGCATCTTGTAATATCAGAGGACCGTTTTCTGTAGTGTTGGGCACAAATTAGCAGTGGTTGTATTTCATATTACTCTGGTTTGAAATATTTCTAATTGCAGCATCAAAAAAATGCAAAACAAAATGTTCAATGTGTTCACATATGATTCTGAAACAATGGATTAAGCCTGACTTGAAGTGGGGATATTATGAGCGCCTTGTTGCAGAGCTGGAAAATGATACGGTGTTTATGTTCTGGCCACCAGGAGCTGACATGTCTTTACCTGCTACTTGTGTTTTTCTTGCTTTTGCTCTTCCTTTTCAAGCTCTCCCTCTCTTGGCTGCTGATGAAAGGTGGCATGGAGGCATAGCCGTGTTCAGCTTCTGCAAGCAAGTAAACAACATAGTGGTCACATGTCCAGATATCTGGCAATGCAAAATATAGCCAGATATAGCCTCAGTTTGGCTTCTAGTGAAAAGAAGCCAAACCGAGAATAGAAAGGCTGCAAAATGTGCCACATTTGATCTTGAGCCTTTTGGAATTCAGTAGCAGTGCATTGTTGTTGAAGTGCAGGCATGCAATGGATGGATCCCATGCAGTGTCTTAATACAGCATTTTCTCCCCTCAGCCTGGACAATGATGTCATCTTGAACTAGAATAAACCCCACCAGCAAACCACAACAGAGGGAAAGGAGGGGCCTCCATGAAAACAATGTCTCCCTGCACATCTCACTGCATCTGCCACATATGCATGCACTCTTTTATTCATCATCAGAAAAAGGCAAATGCACGTGTTTTTGCACATTTGTCTGAATATTAACATCGATTATTTTAGGTAACGTTGTGTGCAAAAATGTTTTGCAAAATCCAATTACAGTATTTAATGTATGGCCAGATTACTTCATGTAAAACAAAATAAATAAAGGGCAGCATCAGGATTTAAAATAGCTTTAAAATGACAGGTGCATAAATGAGCGTGATTTATGTGGAGGGGGGTCATTGTAGTTGTGCATAAAGAAAACAGACCGTAGAAAACAATCCACTTTACCTCGTTCCCTGCGCTCAAGGTACTCGGCTGCTTCGATCAACATCTGCACCATTCCGATCGCCGCCATTTTCAACAATAACACTGATAATATAACAATCCGATGAGGGATCCGTGTCTGTACACAACCTGCCTCAGATCCTCAGCTCAGCTCAGCTACCACTGCTCTCCTGCTGACTCTCAGCTGGCTGCTGCTGCTGCTCTGTTGTTGTTTTAAGAGGCGAGAGGTTAAACAGTTCCTCCTGCAGTCTATCAGACGGGCTGTTTAAAAGTGAAATGTCCTGAATACAGCACCAAGGAGTTAACACACAAACTAGCCTCTTCTTTAATGATTGTTCAGGAGACGGTGAGGGTTTGCTGTTAGCTGGCTGCTCACTTCTTCAACAGCTAACGTCTTTATTTAGCAAAGTGTTAGCTTCAATGCTTAAATATCGTTGTTTTCTATGAAGCTCGTCGAGAAAAACAACTGCTTGTTGACAAAACAACACGAAGACTTGCTTGACATAAAAAAATAAGTCAAGTATTGTTCTATATAAGTTGTCTAACGCTGGCGCTGGTGACAAGTTGTCAGATTAAGGCTGAGTTGTTGCTAGCTCGGTTGTATGTTGATCAGCCAATCAGAGGAGCAGACCGCTGTCTGTGGAGCTGTCAGACCTGCTGCTGTTAAAATGGATAGAAGAACGAGTTAGTTGTCTTAAAGTTAAACCGACGATGTCATCCAACCGTCTCGGTTCAGGACTGTGTGGCTGGTCTAGTTTAGTGCTGGTTTATCGCTGAACGTCTCGCTGGAAGCGCAGAGAGCGACTGACTGACATCAAGTGAGGAACAGTGAGTGTTTATCAAACTGCTTCCAAAATAGTGGCTTGTTGATCTGGACGACAGCGAACTACTGTACTTCACCACAAAGCTCCTGTGTGCTGCGATGTGATTGGCTACTGGATATAACAAGTCGAGCTCCTATTGGGCGTTTACGCCGTCAATTATTGAGGGGGTCGGCACTGACTGCAACTGAGGTCCTTGTTCAGCCATTTTGGTTCTAATTCACATCGGCGATAGCGGACTGCGCGGAGCCAAAATGGACACAGTTTCCACATTACACATTCGCGCACCGTGATTGGTTGGTGTCTGATAAACTTGTTAGCTATTGGTCGCAATGCCCACGAGCTAAAGTGACAACGCCCGCTCCTGACAGAGGGACACGCCTCTGAGCCATGCTGTTTCGCGGTGGATGGCTGTGATTGGCTCCCGTGGTGTTGTTTGTCTCATTGTGTGTTCAGGGATTGGCCAGATTCACATGTTGTCTATTTATTGGACTATTGTTTATCCTATCACAAAGCATGTATCCGCGCAGGCCCACTGCTTTCCGAAACATATCAGTGAAAGCCTGCTTCAAAATGAGATGGATGCCCGTTTTAAAGCAGGGAGAAACCCTGGACCTACACGAAGACAACATGGGACGGCTTTATCTGCTGGAAGACGTCCTTCATCCAGGGATGAATTCAACAATTGGATGAAAAACCAGCCCATTACATACGGTTGTAGAGAACACCAAATTAGATTACATTTGGTGACACAGTAGAAAAAACAAACAAGCAAGCTACACAAGAATGCATAGCCAATTTAAGTAATATATCTGAGTGTAGAATAAGCTATATTTCTAAAATCAGTTACACTAGACCCTGTGATACTCATTATCAAATTAATCAATTTACAAATGTCGGTGTTGCAGCATTGACAATTACATATCAGAAAGTGTTCCTGCACATTATGGCAGCTGCAAATTGCCTTTATTTAATTTCTTTTTCATAATAAGGACTGCAGCCACACATTTTTTAAAATGCTTTTATTTCAAATAAAACCCCACACACTTCAAAAACACAAAGCTCCATGCATTGTCTCTCCTATCTCCTATTAATATTCAGACACAGCTGAGCATTGTTAGGAGACCCACTTGGGGGGAAAAAAAAGTATATACACAACTGTTGCATAACAAAAAACAGATTTGAACTAACAAGAAATAGCACTATATCATCCACTACTGTGAGGGGAGAACGGAGGTAAGCTTTTCGGGTATCACAATGAGTTGTTGATTCTTTCAAGCGATGAAGTCCAGTGGTCTGTTGAACCCACCTTTTCTGTTCATGTACTGCCTGAAAAAAATAAATATATAAGAAAACATTACATCACTGTTACCCTCGCAACACTTGCAGATTACATCATCGAGCACCAATGGGAGAGCCAGGATCTCTGCATGGAAACACCTGCAGAGGTGATTGGCTACAATAACGGTGGTTGATGCCGAGAGCGCTCACTGTGAGGGGACTGAAAAGTTGACACTTTAACTCAGCAACCTGACCGACAACTGGGCTTCAAACAATAACTTCAAAACGATCACTATATAATAGAACAAGTGCTTATGAAACAATTCCAAAAAAAATGTCTGTAGTTGTGTTCAGCACTGTTGCGATGCTGCACGACCAACAAACAGCTCCTTGTCATTAAAACATTTGTTTTTTTGTTGTTGTTGACGTACCTGTATTTCCTCTTCATGCTCACATTGATAGCAAATGCATTGACTGATCCGTCAGTTTTCCGGCCCTGTTTGAAAACAATGTTATTGCCTCTTAAATACAAAACATCACATATTACAGTTCAAGTTAAATAGTGACATATTAGCAATTAACAAAATGTAGTAGTCTCTGCTTGACTTCCATCGCTCCTTTAATTCACAAAACTAACTTGTGAGGATAATTTGGAAAATAGACCTTTGCAAAACCTTCCAAATCAATTCTAAACTACAATAATCATACACCTGAAATGTAGGGCTGAATTGGGTTGAAGAAAGACTATACAATGTGTGTTATAATGTTGGTAAGCCATCATGGCAGTTTTCAAATTGTATTTTGGAGCTCAGTCGCACAGCAGTTTGTGAAATAGTCACTACATGCAATGTATTGATTCATGTACATATACACAAATTTCACATTATTTCTGTGATGGTGATTACAAAAATCTGTTTTTAAGTAATCCACATAATTGTGAACTGGGAAATATACAGAGCAGCGAACGCCTCATAGAGAGGAGGTCGGGATGGATGGATGGATCAAAAAACACTAGACTTTCGCCCTGGAGACCGGTGTTCGCGTCCCGCGTGAAACCAGATGTCAAAGTTGATTTATTTGTCACGTAACTTCCGTACTTAAGTTACGGCACTTCTGTTGTTATTTTAACCCAAACTGCGATCTTTTCTAAAGCTAACTAGGTAGTTTTGCTGCCTTAGGTCCCTGACACACTGGTCGACCGTCAGTGAGCGTCTGTCAGTCTAGTTTTTGTGCCCTCATGGTCAGCTCTAGTCTGCCCGTGCTGGAGTTTTTTCGTCCGATTCACAAGTTGAATCGGCGGCAGCGCTTGTTGGTTAGATAAATCACTCTGATTGGCTGTTCAGCTTAAACCAATAAGTGCACGAGAAGAGAAACGGACGTGAGGAAAGCAAGCCAACGAGTAAAGTCAAGAGGAAAAACAAGGAAGGCTCTTCTCATTTTTCATCTTTATCTCATCTGATCATTCCAATACACGGATACTTTCACAACGACATGTGTGATGAAGCTAAGTGGTGAGTGAGAGTGGTGTGAAAATGGTCGGCTGGCACCGCTTTATTTCATTTATTTTTCAAATGACAAATATAGACTACCGCGACCTGCTGGTGTAGAGAGATATTTCCTCTCACGCAGGCGCAGAACGTAAGTGGTAGTTGGCCGTCGGCTGTAGGCCAAGACAAAGGCGGCTCAATAGGCGGCCTTCGTCACCGCTAGTTCTTTGATGTCGGGTTGGTGTGTCTGGGCCTCAAGCCTAACCAAGTTGATCTATTCTTAAGCCTAACTAGGTAGTTTTATTTTTAAAAGACGGGATCATGTGTTGCTGGACATTCGTAGGAAAAAGCACAAAAAATACGTTGTTGAAAGTCGTGCTGAGCGTCATGAAAAAAAGGGAAATTTGTGTTTATGTACACGAATCAAATAGATTACATGACTATTTCACGAACTGCCGTGATACTGTGTCGGTATTTGATCGATAAAACTAACAACAAAATTCTCAAAATCCAAAACATATATTAGATATTACGGAGGTGTTTTGATCCACTGAAAAGAGTACCAACATGTAGTCCAACATTTCTATCAACAAAAGATTTGCATTTCAGTGGCTAACTCAACACTTCCTTCAACATCCCGTCTGCAACTGCTTCAGAGTGAAACACTTCCAGCCACTGGTAGGATTTTACAGCCAAGCAGTCGCGTATACGATGTAAACTGAGTTAGCCATGAAGGGCTTGCTTGTTGTCAAGAAAAAAAACAGTTATTCTAAATACAGATTTTTACAATTTTCAGCACTTTTTTTGTCAATAGATGAAGAATTTTGAAATAGAGGCATGACCTTCCTCATACCATCAAAAAAGCATGGTAAAGGGAAATGTCAATAGTACATAATCAGGCCACCTACTCTCTGAATCTTGGCTACTCTGATACTGTAGGCATTCAACATGTGTTCGTGGAAATTCAGAGAACAACTGCGATAAATTGGAAGATCGAGACATCGAGAAGGCCCACAAAGATGAATACAAACATATGTGCCTCTCTTCAGTTCAGCTGTGCAATGAACTTTATTTGAAATTAACTGCACCTCCTTGTGGCTGCACAACATAGGACACCCTCGTGCTCTTACCTTGCTGGTGTTAAAGGAACCAAATCCCATCAGTTTCATCATCTCAATTTCCTCCTCTGTTTTGCCCTCCATGTCTTCCTCTGTCAAAACAATAATGGTTTTCAATTTTGGCAAAAACATAAATGTTGTGCTTGGTAATGTCATGAGCACTGAAAAAGCTGAATTTACTCCTTAAAAAGGTACATTGTGTAGGATTTAGTGGAATCTGGTGGTTTTGCAGCCAACTGAGTACCCCTCCGCTCACTCCTTCCTTTCCAAGACTGCGGTAACGCGAGCCGCCGAGTGCAAAACCGTGGTGACGCCATTCGCCTCGCTCAGAGGCCATACTTACCATAATCACACTGACGGCGGCTGGCGGTACAGCGGTTTTGCACTCTGAGGCTCACGTTACCGCAGTTTCACAAGCATGTCGGAGAACTACGGTGGCCTTCAGTTCAGATAACGTAAAATTGTGAAAGGCTCTCTCTATAGACAGTGTTTGATTTGTCTGTTCTGGGCTACTGTAGAAACATAGTGGACTCCGTGAAGAGGACCCGGTCCCTATGTAGATATGAAGGGCTCATTCTAAGCTAACGAAACAATAACGATTCTTATTATCAGGTGATTATACGCTGATGAAAACATATTTAATATTAAATTCCATTTCTGCTAATAGATCCCCCGAAATGTTACACACAGTTCCTTTAATTCATGTGAACATAGCAGATACGTGCATGTTATTAATCCAATACCTGAGATCTGAATGGTCTTTGCTGACTTTTCCTTAGAATCTTTGCGCTCCTCAGAGGGGGAGGAGGAGCGATGACGTCTGGGGGGAGACCTACAGAGGGAACACAAATAGCTGTCAAATGGCTTCAGGATGGCTTACTACAACTACTGAGGTCAGACACTTCTGCAACTTCAAGTGATTCACATTGTTCATGATTTGTCTAAGTCTATTAAGCTTGCAGATACATGTGCTTGTTCTCAAATGGCAAAACAGTACCAGAAATGCACTGCAAACACTCTGAAAGACAATGCTTGCCACCAAAATCTAAATGGCCCACTGCAAGCATTACAGGAAGGATATTTTTTTTAAATACACAAAAAAAAACTGGTGTCAGAGAGAAATACCATCTAGTGTTCCAAAACAGCAAAAAAATAAAGTGTTTCCTCACCTTGAACGTCTCCTGTGAGGAGATCGTGAGCGACTTCTCCGCCGCTCTCTGTCCCGATCTCGAGAACGATCCCTATCCCTTCGTCTTCGGTCACGCTCCCGTGAATTTGAGCGGGAACGCCTTCTCTCTGCTGGAAAGGGGGAAACAAGATCATTTTAGCAGAAACCTGGGAGATTTTAACAGTGTGTATTGGCATCCACACATTAAAGCAGCAGTAAGCAGAATATTTTGGCATCATTGGGCAAAAATTCCACATTAACCTTTCAGCATATTGTAATTCAAGTGTTCTGAGAGATAACTAGACTTCTGCTCCTCCTCATGGCTCTGTTTTCAGGCTTTAGAAAATCTAGCCCGTGACGGGAGACTTTGGTCAATCACAGGTCCTTTCAGAGAGAGAGCGTTCCTATTGGCTGTTCATTCAGCGGAGGCAGCTGTCACAAACTCCAGATTTTAGTGTACTGTTTAGCTGTAAAATGAGAAAGTTTGTGACCCGGCCGCCATGTTGAGACAGTCAAACGGTCAAACTAGGCAGCGCTGAACAAATATGAATTAATATTCTGTTACTGTAATTAGGGATGCACCGATACCGATACCAGTATCGGGTTGATACTGTGCTCATGTATTCGTTCTTGCATAACGGCTCCGATAAAACAGCACCGATACCACTTTACAGCAGCGCGACATTAACCTCTCGTCACCATCTTTCGGGTCCTCACGCTCCACCTCCCCGACGGTGCGGACGAGAAAGGCCGGTGGTGCGCCTGACCCCGCT
The DNA here is from genome assembly GCF_015220745.1 of Sebastes umbrosus. Classification (NCBI taxonomy): domain Eukaryota; kingdom Metazoa; phylum Chordata; class Actinopteri; order Perciformes; family Sebastidae; genus Sebastes; species Sebastes umbrosus. Next base: position 3,683,710 of record NC_051276.1, read on the forward strand.
TGGCCGGGATCCCACCTCAGCTGGCGCTCGCCGGCCCTCACTTTCATTGCGCCACAGGGTTTTTCTTGCATCCCTTGACTCGTGCGTGCGTTAGACTCCTTGGTCCGTGTTTCATGACGGGTCAGGTGGGTTGCAGATATCGCCACAGACCCCTGGCGCCTTTTACGTGGGCCGCGGCATGACGCGGTTGGGGCGCACTGAGGACTGTCCAGCCCGGTCAACAGTTGCACCTGGAGCAGGGAGCCCTGTCACGGTGCGGGGAGATCTGGGCGGGGAGCGCTGTAAAGCTGCGGCCGCGAGACACCTTCGCCCCGAGCCTTTCCAAGCCGACTTAGAGCCAGTCGCGGCACACCGCCTCGTATGCGTGACTCCCCAGCGACTCGTATCAGTACTCGGTATTGGTGAGTACCCAAATGTAAGTACTTGTACTCGCACTCGGTCTGAAAAAAAGTGGTGTCGGTGCATCCCTAACTGTAATGCCCTTTTCTTGCCTCAAATGTTTTCAGAAACATCTTGTAGTGTACTGTTTAGCTGTAAAATGTTTGATCGGAGCTCGCTAATGATTGACAGCTGCTCAGAGACAGCAAGGCTCCATGTAGCCATAGCATATTTGCTCCACCCGGCCTACCCCAGCTTTAACATTATTCTCTGTACTGATAATTTAAGAGATTCTCTTCTTTAATTTGTTGTACTTCTCTGTAAAATGTTTTAAATATGCCCTACCTGATACATGCATAAAAGTCATCATGTGAGTCCAAATGTTGTTTTGTATGTACAGTTTTCTGTTGCAAAGACATAATTCACTTGTATGCCGCAAGGCAACTGAATCTTCTAGGTGACTGACAAACATTTGGATAGAGAAGAAACATGCTCTGAAACTACCTATACATTGTATAGATTATTGTGGATATAATTACAGAGTGTTGTCAGGGCAGATTCCCTTTAATCACTTCAAGTAGAACTTGGCCTACTGAGTATACAAGGACACATTAGCATGCAGATGTTGTTCCTTTATTGTTTAGTTAGGAATACAATCCCTGCTTCATGAGGTGCAGTTCAACCAGGACTCTGTGTGTGGTTGACAAAGTTGTGACAAGAGTGTTGTTGCTGTTCATGCTGAACACCGAATTATTTGATGTGAAAATTGTCAACTGTGAGGAGGCTCAATGTGAGCAGAACCTCTCAGGAGGACAAACCCCAGATTAGATGATATCAATCAGAAGTCACAGTCTCAAATAGCAAACAGGGATGCAGAAATAAGGTTGATTGAAACAGATGGCTGATATTTTACCACATATTTTGGCCGATACAGGAGACAAACAGAACTTTCTGTCAGCCTCTTCAAAACCCAGTAAACCCAGTAAACCCAGTCACTAACATACACACCAAGCCGTGCTATCTGACGGACTGTCACGTGCATCACGGTGAGTAACTATGCTAGCGCTATGTTATGCTAGCGTTATGCTAGCGCTGTACGCTCTATCCCCAATGAGTCACAGTTTAAGGTGAAGTCAGTGCTAAGGGAATATAATACGTTCATTGTCATCTTCTTATATGCACATTTGCTTTCTCTCAGTGTAAAAGAACATAAACCAGCGTTACAGGAGCGAATACAGCAGCTGACCACACCGACGGACGTACTGTTGACGTTAGATCCGTTACCTGCTTGTAGTTTCTCACCTCGTCTTGTAGGAGATCGACTCCTGCTCCTCCCCATGGTCCTAATCAATCAAACGTCACCCTCGCAGATCACTGTAGCACTAAAAAAAACAATTTGAGGTGAGAAATAAGAACAAACTGCGTGTTGTTTGTATCTCGTTGTATTAATGGCTGTTACTTCAAGGCTCGTCTGTTGTCTCTTGTGGGAGCTTCCGGTGAGCTCTCTACAGCAGAGCGCCCTCTAGCGACGGGGAGGAGAGACGGCGTCGACAGGGTCGTGTCTAGAAGGGAACCAGCAAATTGGGGAAACTCTCGAGATGGTAACGGTTAGGCATTAATGTCGAATAGTTCAGGTTAGGCTTTGACCTCGAATGGTTAAGGTAAGGGATGAGCTTTTGCAGATCTCAGATCAGATTTTGTGTGAACAGTGTGGATTAGCGCCACCTAGTGCCATTGAAATTGGTCTTTCAATGGCACTAGCAGCACCCATAGGGGATTTGGGATGGCACACAGAGTTTACTCTGGAAAAAAAATAAGAAAATCACGATTCATCTTTGTTACATTAATGCACATCTTTTTGGACTATTATCTCTGTAAATTGCATATTCTTTTTATTCTTAATACTATGAACCTTTGTACATCCACGAGAAAATATTTGCACCTTCCTGCCTAGAACTTTCCTTTTTCATCAGATTGTACATATTTTAACATTTTTAAATATACATATATTATTTGTAATTTTTTTATTCTATATTTATGTTTCTTGTCTAAGCACTAATACACCAAAGCAAATTCGTTGTATGTGAAAACCTACTAAGTTGGCAATAGACATGATTTTGATTCTCCACTAATAATGGTAGTATGGTACTTTAGATAGATTATAGTATAGTGCTTCGACTATTGTTACCTTAAAAAAACATATTTGTCAATACAGAAACTAATATTTTATGGTATTTAAACAAATATTGTGTATTAGTTGTTAAATTAACAGTAATAGTAGAACCTTCATGTTAATCAAGCAGAGAAAGACAGACGCAAACTAGATATCCAGTTGGTTTTAAATCAAACTTGATCTTTAATGACTGATACATGGTAACCTTGCAACACTCACTTATACATTCTAATAGAAAATAAATTGAAAACATGAGCAACCATCACACATCAGCATTTTGATAACAGCTACTGGTTAAAACAGAAAATAATTACAACTGTTAAGAGGTATTTTGCACACATACATTTAAAAGAAAATGAGAAAAGTGGAATGTTTAGTACCTTCAGTATCTTCTGGGTTTCAAACTGCATCGGCAAGCAACAAATTCTTTATGCTTTATCCTGTTTCGGGTAATAAGAGGCATTTCTAGCGACTTGTGTTTTGTTGCGAGCCAGTATATTTTCCCTTCCTGTTCTTCCCTGCTGTAATAACGTCAATAGGCTGTTAGTTTTTACACAGAATCGGCATTCAGAAGAGCACAATCAGTAGCTATCAGTATATTTCTACATGTACTGCACCCGTGCTCACATAGCATACCTGCAACATCTATCTGATAATCAAAACCAAATCGTGACTAGAAGATGCCTATAGATGGTGATGAACAAACGCAACATACTAGAATGTCAATATACATATGTTAAGTGCCTAGATACATGGATAAGGGGACTTCAATTTCCACCGTGTCTTGCAAAGGTGTGGATAAAAAATTAAATGGTATGAAACAAATTCTGAGCACAACATCATACTAGTAATCCCAGTTTAAGAAAAGGAACGTGTTTCAATGCCTCTACAGTGAAGTTAAGTAATGGTTCGATAGCACAGCAGGTGAAAATAAGACGCGAGTAATACAGGGACTTTGTGTGTGTGTGTGACAAGAAGCATCAAAAGGTTGGGGTGTGTCTGACCTGGGTCAAATAGTATGTGAAAATAATTACCAGTGTATTAAGATCAATCACCACTTAGATCAAAAACCAGTGAGTACCAGTGTTAACAGTAAACTATTTGCAAGTCAATTTAGTACACCGTGTCTGTGAAATGACATCTTAACTGACTGTGTTTGAATGGATCTGATGTGGTGAACTCATCTGCTACTCCGTCTTACACTGACAGATGTTTCACGGTAATATTTCACCGAGGTCAGGTGTGTCTCAACACCCTCAGGTCTCCGCTTTCTCCTTCTGCTTCTTGCTCTTTTTCAGGAAGGACGGAGGCTTGAACTTCTTTTTCTTCTTGGATGGGGACTTGCAGGGCGAGCCCTCCGGGGTGCCGCCCTGCGGTTTGGGGGGCGGAGCGGCGGGGGTGGAGGAGGTGTCGTTGGTCGAGAGAGCCTTCATCCCTTTCTCCAGCTCCTCCGTCGTCTGCTTCTCCTCCTCGCCTCCGTTCTGTATGGCTGGAGAGTCGGGCTTTGCCTCTTCTGCTCCAGATATTGTTAAAAAAAGAAAAGCAAAACATAGAATATTCAGCAAACAGACGGAGAACCTTGAGTGGGGTGGAGCTGTAAGGCTACATGCTTAGACATGTCTCTGCAGATGAACATGCTTGCTTAATGAGAAGTGGGTTGTCATTCTCTGTACTTACTAGTGAGACAAGACCAAAGCACCAGAAGTGTGCCCTATGAATCAGTGTGGAGTGACACAGAAAAAGACAGACAGAAAGACACAGAGGGAGAGAGTACAACAGATACAGTAGGTACAGAGACAGATGGGCTGAAATGTAAATCAAACAGTGATAAGCTCAGACTTAAACCAGACATTTTGACTTCCACAGGCGTCACTAATAACAGAAATAATGTCTGCATTCCAGTTATTTGTAGTCATTTCCAGGGCAATGCTGGCTCAGTGGTAGGACTGTGTATTGGCGAGAATCTGTCGATACGATACGTGTCATGATACAGGTGTGACGATTAAATATATTGCAATTTTTTTCAAATCTAATTTTAGGAAAACTGTCATAATATAAAGACACACCGTATGTTTAAAATCTGAGTAAAAAAAATCACAATGTGAAATGGCTACTATGGGGACTAATATCATTACATATGAATACAATTGGACTCATTGGAGTCTCAGCTTTACAGTCATACGCAATTTATGCATTTCTAAGACTGTTTACTGACCCCAGTATGCAGAAATATTCAAACACACCATTTTTAGAATGGGCGAAGATAACACAATTTTATACTACTTGCAAAAAACTGCATGTGATTATCATAAAGTGGGCATGTCTATGAAGGGGAGACTCGTGGGTACCCATAGAATCCATTTTCATTCACATATCTTGAGGTCAGAAGTCAAGGGACCCCTTTGAAAATGGCCATGACAGTTTTTCCTCGCCAGAATTTAGCATAACCTTTGAGCGTTATTTAGCCTGAAGCCGGATTTTTAAGAGGTTAATCAAAAATCGTTACAGTATCGCAAAACGTAATATCGCGATACCCGTGTGTATCGATATTTCGAGCTAAATGTACCAGAGCCATTAGTATTAATGCTATAAGTTCAACCTGTAGTTCAAGTCAAAATGTCTTTAATGAGAAACATCGATTACACACGCCAACAAAGCCTGACACCCCGTGTTACTCCTTTAGGTATCTAACATGTAAACCTTCACTGATGGCTCAGCAGTGTACCGTATTCACCAGCATTATAACTACTACATCTTTTTATTTGTGCTATTGTTCTTCAGTTTGTGTTTGGAGCTCTGTTTTAAAGGTCTTATTGATAAACTTTTTATGTAGACGAATAACTTATTAAAAAAAATAATACATTCATAGAGCTTTTAGAAAGGTGCCAAATAAAAGTGTGACTTTTCCTAAAAAAAATTATTATGACTGTGAATGAATCATTTATAAAATGTTGACGGGTCCAAAATGAATGTTTTGTTTATCTCTGTGGAAGATATTTCCCACTTCCAACAAGGCTTGTGAGTCAATAGTATAATAACGTTGGTATCACGTGGTTTCTCTGTGTCATCAGTTATCAAGTTGCCACTTAATGTGGAAAAAAAACGGATACATGGCTGAGTTTCACATTAAGCAACCGGCTTCACTCCGGTACCAAGTGCTTAGCGATAAAAGGAGGCTGCCTATGCCATGCCTGGCCACACTGACACTGGTGTCTCCATCAGGCTACAGAATACGTGAATATTTACCGTGGCAATAAGTGACAACTGACGTTAGCACATATTATGTGTTGTTACTAGAGCTGTCAATCGATTAAAATATTTAATCACATCATGATTGTCCATAGGTAATCGTTATTAATTGCAAGTTAATCGCAAGTTAATCGCTTATTTTCATCTGTTCAAAATGTTCCTTAAAGGGAGATTTGTCAAGTATTTAATACTCTTATCAACATGGGAGTGGACAAATATGCTGCTTTATGCAAATATATATGTATATATTTATTATTTGAAATCAATTAACAACACAAAAACTCACAGTTACTGCATTTAGCATAAAAAATATACTCAACTCATGACATGGCAAACTGCAGCCCAACAGGCAACAACAGCTGTCAGTCAAAACAGATTTGCGTTAACGTGTTATTGTTGCGTTAACTTTGACAGCCCTAGTTGTTACCGGTAAGATTGTCAAAATGAGAAAAATTACAGTTTCAATCCCTGTGGAGCTACGTTAGCATCTTAGCATTAGTGACAGTTGCGTCCAGTTACCTAACATTAGAGTTCCCTCAAACAATGTATAACAAAGATGCGCATCAGAGGGGATTTAGAAGAGGGTGGACGACTAGAAAATAAGTATGTATATGCCGTATACCTGCGTATTCCCTGCACCACACCACTGCTTAGATGACAAGCTAAACGTTACCTAAAACTAGACAGCCATATCCTCAGATTACCATAGATTATGTTACATCAATTTTGAAACACCACCGCACAAAATAACTTAAATGTAAAGTTTATACCACGAAAGATTAATCACTTGATATGACTGTCTGTCTCTGTGAGTCTCACTCCACTCGACCATAAAATATGCAGGTTGTGAAACGAACTGGCAACCACTTGTTGTGAAGTGAATGCAATAGAACGGGGGAGGGATGGTGAGACAGCTAGTGGCTGATTGTTATCAATGTTATCTATAGCATCTTTAACTGGGCGATTTCTTTTGAATTTGAAATTGTCGTCTATGTTTAAATGGAAAGAAAATTCCGATTCAAAAGTTCTAGATATTTTTGAAGTGAATTTTGTCAGATTTTTGTTACCATACATCAGTATGTCCTCTTTATCCTCCTGACAGTATGGATCAGCACTTGGATCAATGTAGTACCTATAATCATGACGAGAAGCTCTCTCTAATATTTCTGAATATATTTCTATAAATTGAAAAAAAGAATACTTCTAATCTACAAGGTAAATCCTTTAAGTGCTTATGGAGAGGTGTAACACAGTTGTCAGTGAGCATTGGAAGCATGAGAGGGCAGAAGCAGCACTGGATCACACATGTACAGCCCGTGTAAGACTCGGAGCAGGCTGCTGGTCAGATAGGCAGCGTGCAATGCGAGCGGGGTCAGGCGGTCAGCGCTATGCCAAGCCTCACCTGAGAGAGGAGGGAGGCTGGGCGGAGGGCCCTTTGTGGGGGAGGTAGCGGGGGGAGACTCCTTGTCGTTTGCCACCTCCTCCCCTACTTACACAAACACACACACAACAGACACATACATTGAGGGACAGTGAGGGTTCAGCTGTGCAGGAAGTTCGGGTTGTGAACCCAGTTTACATGGCATACATGAAGGTGTGTAGTATTTTAACTTCAAAAATGAGTATCTATACATTTTCAAACACTTTGTACCATGCTAAACAGTTTCTTACGATGAAAGATGGTGGAATAAGTGAAAACCGGTAAACTGAAAGTCTGTATTGGCAGTTAATATACCGACGTTTCAACCGCAGGAACTTTCCCCCGTAACGGTGGACCTTTTAAGTAACTCTTCGCGTTTCAACCGCAGGAACCAGGGTCTAAATTAAGTTCCGGGGACATTTTGCAGTGCCTTTTTTACCCCCTAAAAAGGCCCTAGTCGAAGGTTAGTACTTTCTGAAAGTACCGGAACTTTCGTGGTGGAGTTTGCAGGGAGGACTGTCGCTGATTGGTCAAACACAGACATAACGCCGCTGCTTAAACTCGTACTGCTGGTACTGCTTCATTCATGAACAAGGAAGTACTCTAGTATCGATTTCGGACCATTTTGGGACGAGGGTAGAGCATTTCATTTGTCTTTGTTTGATACCATTAAAGTAAAGTTAGGCTCTGCTGTCTGACTCATTTTTTAAAAAGACAACTCGAGCGAGAGGGCGATCGGTAGAAGAGAGACAGACAGACATCGCAGCGCGATGGTGCTGTGAATGAGAGAAAATAAAGTTATTTTCTGATTGTTTCACAGCGGTTACATTCTAAAGCACAAAACATTTTTTGTACATAGGCTAAAAATATGCAGCAATAAATATTTATTTTTTAGTTTTGTTTTTTTAGATGAAACAGGCGGGCACACTGAACTGCAGGCTGCAGAGTGTGTTTGCTGTGAACACCAGCAGCGTCTCTCATCATGTTGCTTTTTCATACGTCAGCGGACTAATTTGCCTAATCTTCGCAGTTCTTTAGACCGCCGTGGAAACACAGACAACAGTGGACTGAAGGAACCTTTCAGTTCCTTGAAAAGTAGTTCCAGGGACTAAAAGTCCTAACAACCCTAAGAATATAGAGAGTCTACTGTATACAAGGTCCACTATAGTACTGTAACTGTATGGTTAAGATGCTAAATAGAGTTAATTTAGTCATATAATCAGCTGAGTTGAGTTGAATTAATCATACCATTGGTCCCTCCATCCTGTTTCTTCTGCACCTCCTTGCGGTACTCCTCCAGCTCCTGGTCTGTCAGCTGGTTGAAGGGGTTGGGAGGTTCTGGCTCTGGTGGGACTGTAGGTGTGCTCTCTGGAGACTAATAGACACGCAGAGACACAAAATCACAGCTTTTAATACTGCAGTTGAAGAGGAGGAACTTGCGAGAGGGAAAGAAACACTGAGTCTGCAGTTTACCGGAGGACTGTCAACCGTTATGACGCTGGCGAGCACTTGAGACTGTGGTCCTGCTGTCTTCATGTCCTGACGATTCTGCTGTCGGATCTGAGGGGGGTAAATATTCTTGTGATTTCATGTGACAGTATGCAGAAGGCAAAGGTTTGTGGGAGGCCAAAAGCAAGGAGAAGTTACCTTGTTTCGTGTTTCGATCACCTCTCGAGGGTTGGTGAAAAGAGGCACAAACTGGTTCGGGTTCTCTATCTTGATGGCTGTGCCAGCTTGTGTCATCTCTTCTGCCTTCAACCACTAAGGGAAAGACAACCAACATCAAAACAATTACTCATAATCGACTTTAAAAGAAGAAAGTAGCAGAAGTTTATGACTCAATAGATCCAAAATTTCCAAACAGGGTCTGTGTTATTTAGTCACTTGCTTCCTTAAAAAGTATTTTGTCCCCTTAAAGTAGCAGTAGGCAGTATATTTTGGCATCATTGGGCAAAAATTCCATAATAACCTTTCAGCATATTGTAATTCAAGTGTTCTAAGAGACTTCTGCACCTCCTCATGGCTCTGTTTTCAGGCTTTAGAATATCAAGCCTGAGACAGGAGACTTTGACCAATCACAGGTCATTTCAGGGAGAGAGCGTTCCTATTGGCTGTTCTAGAAATACAGCTGCGCGTGCACGTCCCTTCGGTAAAAGCCTGATTCAAGGGCGGAACATCCTGCAGGAAAAAGTTGCTATCTCAGCATTGGCAACAACTGCTGTTGTTGCAATGCAAAGCAACCCCCTAAAAAAGGGAGATGGACTTATCAAAAAGCGAGTATGTAAATATCAGCCAAGTGTTTCAGAGATGGAGAGAAAATGTTGCTAATAGTTAGCTAATAGCCTTCTACTCATGGCTGTGGCTAGCACTGTGAGCTAGCCTCACGGCTACAGTAACTACAGCAGCAGTTCAGGTGAAAGCATTACAGATTGCCTACACATTTTCCATGTCAAAATTCCACACTTTTCCAGGCTCAAAGTTCCAGTCTTCTCGGTAGATTTTTCAGACCATATTTAACTTTGTGACTTTGTGACTTGGGGAGGATGCTTTGACTAAGATTTTACACAAAGTTTGCATCCAGCTTTCTTTTCCCATTTCGAATTGTTCAGCCACAATGATGATCGGAATGATGTTTGAAATGAATGACTAGTACTCGTACAGGTTACTGTATGAAGCGCGTGCACATGCCCGTGCTCGTCTGGTGGGAGGGGTTTAGGACAGAGAGGGGAGAGAGAGAGAACTGCAGGATGAGGGCTGTATTTACAAATTCTGGCAATTTCTTTTTTTTACTTTTCCAGAAAACTGCCTACCCTGTGGTACCACTTGAATTACAAATATGTTGAAAAGTTATTATGGATTTTTTGCCCAGTAACACCAAAAGTAAACTGCATCCCCCCAGCTTTTAAAAAGTATGTTTCTATCAAGCAGCATTGATAATGCGGATGCTTGTCCACCAGAGGGCAGACGCTGCACTGCAGCAGTCCTCACAGGGCAGTGGGCTTTCCCCTGCAATGCAGAGAAGAGGAGAGAGAGGAGGGTGGGAGGGACTGAGGAGGAGAGAAAACAGAGAGAGGGGGGGGAGCCAAGCACCGCCCACTGATGGAAGACAACCAGTCTCATATTGTTATTGTCTCTGAAGGACTCATCACTGCAGCTCTGCTTCATCTTTTCTCTACGCTACATAGAAATAAAAGCAGATGTTCCACCGTGTGCATCAACCTCTGCGGGAATCAGAGGGGGAAAGTGTTGATTTTGTTGATACAGAAATAAATGCACATCACATATAACTCATTTCTTTTTCAAATCATCAGAAAGACGGTGACTTCAGGACTCTGTTTCTGTGTCTGCCTCCTCCTGACATCATCTTAAACTTTAGACTACAGTTGGGACATCACAATTATTTCACACGTCTGGTCTGCAACTTCATTTTAGAACAATTCTTGAACTCCTTCCATAGTGTGATATGTACAATAAATCAAAAGTAATGATTCCCAGAGCCTCACAGTGGAACGCTGATGGTGTCCCGGGCTGGCTAGCTCCTGGCTGACTTTTTGGTAGGCGTTGGGGGTGTTGAGCCATCGAGTTCTCTCCTGCTGCTGGCGCTGAGCGAAAGGGTGCTGCCTCAGAGCCGGGTGGATCCCGTCGTCATCGAACTGGTGGAAAGCCGTGGCGGTCGCGGGTACCTCCACATCCCTCCGCGTCCGCGATCGCTCCAGCAGCACGGGGAAGCGGTAGGCGTAGCCTGTACGGTAGCCCTGAGAAACAATAGAAAGGAAAAGGCTCAGAAGCTCAGCTTCTGGTGGATAGAACGGTGCAGAAAGCCGGCACTTTGCTATAGCACTCTTTATACAGCACCGTGTCATGTCAAGGTGTTATCAAGCTGGGGGTAACAGCACTGGCTTGCCCTGATTGGGAGCAGAGCCTAACCTTTACGGTCTCTTCTTCCCTCAACCGAGCTGTGTCATTAACGGAATAGTTCAACATTTCAGGAAATGGGCTTATTGGCTTTCTTGCAGGTAACAAAAGCTGCCTACAGTAGGAGCACCTCTAACGCTCACTTATTAACACACTAGATATCATTTGTTTAACCCCTGCAAAAACTGAAGTGTGAAATCAAGTTTGGTTTAACAGGGGGTCATTATAATTGCCAGGAGCTGTGATATTATGGAGTCTTGTTGTCAGGTTGATATTGCCAGCTGGCAACCAGCAAAGACTCCTGTAAAAAACAGTTCTGTTTTTGGTTAAAGGTTCCATATTGTAAAAAGTGAGATTTTCACGTCTTTTATATTATAAAGCAGGTTTAAGTGCTTTATAAATACTGTTAAACTATCAAAACGCTCAATATACAGAGAAATACACACAGCCTGTATTCAGAAATTGTGCGTTTGAAACAAGCCGTTTGGATTTCTGTCCATTTGTGATGTCACAAATGGACAATATTTAGACCATTACACAGTTTTAAACATAAACATTCTAATTGTGTCCCAGTTTATTTCCTGTTGCAGTGGATGTAAATAACATCAGCTGACAGGAAGTAAACACGGACCCAAGCTGTTGCCTAGCAACGCAATTCTGTTGCAATTCCGTTGAAATGCACTAAAACGGAGCATTTCAGACGGAGGGTGAATACAGGTATATTCAGGCAGACAGTATGAGGAAAATAAAGTTTTTTTTTAACATTACAGCATGTAAACATGTTCTAGTAGAAACACAAAATACAAGTATGAACCTGAAAATTAGCATAATATGGGACCTTTAAAGAAATGTTATATAAGATATAACTAGTGAGCTTTAGAGGACCTGGTAGGTGGATTTTGTTCCCCGTTTCCAGTATTTATGCTAAGCTAGGCTAACTGATTGCCTGCTGACTTTGTATTCAGTGGACAGGTATGAGAGGGTATCAATCTTATTATGTAACTCGAGCCTTTAACTGATGTCTGTGATTGTGTAGTAGGTGATCAGAGAGCAAGCAACATTTTCAAAAGTCTCACTACGTTTAACTTTCAGTATTTGAGTAGCATCTGTGTAATAAAGTGTAATAAATAAGTCTGTGGTTTGTAGTTGTATTCCACGGAACAACTGTATCTGCTGTTAAGTTACTGCTGATGCAAACAGAATTTGGGATTTCCTGCTGCTGCTTTACATTAAAAGCTTCCGTCGGCAAACCACAGGAAGGCTTTTACGCTTTTACTGTGGAGCAGCTACAGGAAATGGACCAGCATTTGTCACGGTGCTTATGTTGCGTTCACATGATATAGGATAGATAATAGAGACGGGAAAGATTCCCACTAGCAATCTCTCCCAACATCAGACAACTCAAGGCGGTTGTGTGAGGGTAAAAAATGCTGTGCATTGATCATATACTGTAGCACTATATCTGTTAAATTTGGGTTGAATTACCTTGAAGGACTTTAGCTGATGTGAGGTATGAATATTTGTTTGTCTTTTGAAGCAATTTAATATAATCAAGCACCCTGCTGGTTTTGCATTCAGAAAAATAGGTAACTAAATAGGTAAATAGGTATGCAAAAACTCGGCGATACGATACATATCATGATACAGGGGTTACGATTCAATATATTACGATATATTGCGATCCTGTAAGCAAGGCGATATATTGCAAATTCTTACATCTAATTTTAGGAAAACTGTCATAGTATAAAGAACACACCGCCATGTGCATAAAATCTGAGTAAAAACAAAATGAATTTACTTATTCAATCAGAACAGTGGGATCTGCATTTGCATTTATCACAGTCCCTGTACCATCCAACATCTTAGCACTACTTTGAGGGGGCACACACACACTGAGAGGGTGCATATGTTTGCAAAAGAAATAAAGTAATAACTGAGTTAATCTTTGCATGTAAACTATTAATTAAAAATCGATAGTATTTTTGAGAATCGATACAGTATCACAAAACATACTATAGTGATACTCAATATTTTCCCAAATGTGGCATTAGTATCTAACTGTTACTGTTCAATAAAAGTTTGTATACGCAGCAAGATATGGACACTTCCTGCGATTCTTGTTGGTGGATCCCGTTTTTTAATAATGCATGGGAGGATTGGTAAAAGAAGCAGCAGCCACAGTGAGCTGGTTAGAGCTGACAGTGAATCAGCAAACCTCCCACACACATCAAGGTAAGTAAAAACTTTAGTGTGCCACCCTTTTAAATTCAAGCAAATGTTAAAGGTCCAGTGTGTAGCATTTCTGGGGAGCAGAAATGGAATATAATATTCATAACTATGTTTTCATTAGCGTATAATCACTTGAAACTAAGAATTGTTGTGTTTTCTTTATCTTAGAATGAGCCCTTCATATCTACATAGGGAGCGGGTCCTCTTCACAGAGTCCTCCATGTTGCTCTGCCATGTTCCTAAAGTAGCCCAGAACGGACAAACCAAACTCAGGCTCTTTAGAGAGAGACTTTCACATTTTTACGTTACCTGAAGGCCACCGTAGTTCTCCGACACGCTTGTGAAACTGTGGTAACGTGAGCCACACAGAGTGCAACACCGTGGTACCGCCAGCCGCCGTCTGACTTCCGTTGCTCCTATAGTTGCGTTACTATGGTAAGGATGGCCACTGAGCGAGGCGAACGGCGTTACCACGGTTTTGCACTCAATTCAATTTATTTTTATATAGCGTCAAATCATAGCAGAAGTTATCTCGAGACGCACTCAGTGGCTCATGTTACTGCAGTCTGGAAAGGGAGGAGTGAGCGGAGGCGTATTCAGCTGGTTGCAATCTGCAACCACATCACTAGATGCTGCCGAATCCTACACACTGCAGCAAGGGGTAATTTAGCAAATAATTATCGCACTGCCACAAAATTGGGAGAGACATGTTAAAAAGAGACTGAGATATCCTGACTTGTATTACTTAGTATGGGCCAAGCTCCTAAACTTGCCATAATGGGACTCACTAGCATCTTTCATTAGACTGGTACTCCCTGAACTCCCTCATGAGCCACAGACGACATTACGTACAACTATTTACTACATCATACTCTTCATGACGATTAAACTGAACTTAATGTGTAACATTGGTGGAGTGGCCCTTTAACAAAAATCCAAAAGTAATTAAAAGATGTATTAATCCTCAATCATGGCTGTGCGCGTGTTTCTGTAGCATTAACTGCTGCCTACCAAGTTATCCAGGGTTCTCATGAGGGCTTCAAACTCGTGCTCCCCGATGCGGCTCTTGTGCAGGGGTCCAAAGGTGGAGCCAGCCCAGCCCACGGTGCCGGCTACGTTGGGTTTATGGGTGGTCCGGTCCAGCAGAATCAGGTTCTGTTCACCACCGGCACAGCACAAAGCTGACACCTGGCATAAAAAAAACAAAAACAGATTTAGAACAAGCTGCAGCTTCTTTTAGGCCTTTTTCTTTAATTCAGGAAAGAATTACTGAGATAATTTTCTCTTTTTTAGCAATGTACACACACATTTTTAAATTCTACACATCAACCTCCATAGGTTTGAAGGATCAATGACCTTACAGTTACATATCTGCTTCCCTACAGGCCACTGTTGCTCCTGTAGCATTACTGCAGTGTCTCGTTGGCACACGGGACTCTTCTAGTGTATTCTACTGCAGTGCAGAGCTGCTGGCTCAATTACAGTGAAAGGGTACCAGGAGAAAAGCAACTGCCCAGGTGTAAAATTAGTGCATCTACATTATGTACACATGCCAGCTCACTCTCCCACTCACACACACCCACATACGTACATGCAGTGGCAGCACTTTGTCTCCAGTGCGTCAGCTGTGAGTCAGTATAGTGTGTGTACCTGGATCTGGCAGGCAGCCTGAATGTGGTAGATGGTGTAGAAAGCCTCCTCCATAGACTCCCCCAGAGCCACGATGCCGTGGTTCCTCAGCACCAGAACCTACACATCATGAAATCAACATTTACACAGGAATGAAAACCACCTTCGTTATTTCTATTTTACAACAGCTGCGGGTTATTAGGGCCCGAGCAACGTCAACGTCGGGCAGCGAAGGCCCTATTGAAACTGAGGGAATTATTATTCTTAAAATGAATCGCATTTTTGAAGGACCTTACTGTGCTCAGAAAGTTGTTATACTTTCCATCAAACATGGTGGAAAATTTGATAATTTGAAAATGTGTCTCATTCTCATGAACGGAGGAAGGGAAATAACTCTGGATTCGTCTATTAGTGCGCTTTACATCTTTTAGGACCTAATGATTTATATAAGGGCTATTAGAGTGTTTGTACTGGATAGTCGATTTACCTCAAAACAAATTAACATTATCATTATCATTAAATTATCAGAAATTATTATTATTATTATGAGTTACAGACGTCTCTTTCCCATTGTAAGTCTATGGGAAAAAGTCGTTTTGGGTCCAATTGCATCACGTGATGGACACGGAAGTTGAAGTACCGCCGTTTGGCCACTACAAAAATTGGGATCTCTTCCTGGGGCCTTGGGAGGTATACCCAAAACCCAATGTGAAAATGTGCCATTTTCGCCCATTTTTTGCGCTTTACAGGCAGTGTACCTTTAACGAACTGCTCCTAGAGAATTCATCTGATCAGCTTAAAATTTGGTCAGTACCATCTAAAGACCTTTGCGATCGTGCGTTTTCATGCGACACTGGTGACGTGGCATGGCAGCAAAAAAAGTGCCTTTTGCCATAAAACAGGAAGTTGTTGTAACTTCTGCGTACCTACCTACCTGCGTAGGATATTTGCATGCCAACAGTGTGCTACAGGAATGAGTCCTAAACCCAGAAATGAGTTAGCATTTTAGCACTTCCGGTTCACTCGTCTGGAAGTCAATGTTTTTTTTTTAAATGGTTTTAGTTAGATGCCTGAAATAATGTCCGTGGTTAACACAAGCTGTAGAGATTATAATGTTTTGGGTACGACATAAAATGCATCAGTAAATACCCACTCGTGAATTTTTAAGCCTTTATGTGTCCTGAAAAAGGCAGTTACTAACAAGTGGCTAAATGAGACTACTAAACATCATCACTCAGACTCGTCCGCCTTTACAGCCTCGTTGTGTATACTCGCCCTCATGCGACCGTGGTGTAGTTAGTTTAAAGCCTAACCTTAGCTTTTTACTTTTGGCGATTGCATTTACTCTTTGCCACAGTGCTTATTTTCAGCATTAATCCAAAACCCAACGGAAAAATCCCATTGGCTTTTTGTCGAGGGAACCAGGGCGATGCTAACTTCCTGGTTGGCCTCCAAAATACGTCATCCCTGGAGCACTCTATACCAACTCATAGTCCCGCCCCTAAACTTTAGCCCTGCCCTCTATCATAACTCGTGAACTGTTTGTCGTAGACTCTCGTGGGAGGCATCATTGCATTTAGCAGACAGTTGCTATTTCATTGGTGTGGGTTAGCCCCGCCCCTTTCATAACCCATAAACCATTTGTTGTAGACAGTAGAGGGAGGGATCGTTGCACTCAGCAGAGTTCCTGTTTCATTGTGCCTGGCCACGACGACCGGGGTCCCCCAACGTGCGTGCATGTGCGAGGGCCCATTCATAGCTGCTTGCAGCTTTAATTGAGAAATGTTACTGTAGAATGAGAAGGCACACTGAGACCAACTACCAAGTTTAGTCTCCAAGCTGCAGCACCGGCATCAATAATGAATCCGGTGTAAGACTTACATCACCTCATGTCTGTTCTTCATTCGTTCATAAAGCTGAATGTGGGACGCAAGGGAGCAGCAACTGCTCAACCGTGCAATGATACGCACGTTTCAGATTAAATGTCTTCTCTCTTGTGGTCGGCTCACCTTACAGGTCGGCCCCAGGCTCTTCTGCAGCTCCACTCTGTCCTCCTCCTCCTCCATGACTCCGTTGTAGTCGTAATAAGCCACGTCGCCGACCAGCAGAGCCTCGTGGGACAGTGGCAGGAGGCCGCACTTCATCGCAGAAACCTGGAGACGGTTAGCGGTCAGTCGTGGCAGCAAAGGTCATGAAACAGGCTCACATTCACAGTGTTGACGTCACAATGTGCTTTACAAGCAAATCTATATTGGTCAATGATATCATGTTATCAGACTCAAGCAGAACAAGATGACGGTGCAACTGCTACAACTCTAAAATATGTAGTTTGTAAATGGTATTCTATCTTAAAGGGCGGGTCCATTATTTTATTTTTTTTAGGTTTTTATATCATCATGTAGCTTCACAGTGGTGTTCCTTACATATGTATTCAAATCCGGCTATTAAAATGTTGGTATGTATGTCTTAGCATGAAAATGCTATTCTCCTAAGTCCTTCTAAAAACATTTCCTCTCTTCAAAGCCACCAGACTACATTCATAAAAACAGTCATTTGACCTTGCAGAACGTGGGACAATCCCACTTTAAACATCTCCAACTAACCCTTTCAGTTATTTCCAAACTTACATGTAGCACAGCTAACTTGGACTCAGCTAGTGCTAGCGTCCACAATTATTCATAATGTTATTGATTAGCTTCGATTAGCTTACTTTGATAACCTACGTCACTGCTTTTTGCAATGTCTGAGTGAGAGTTTCCATTTAAAAAAAAAAAACGGAGCAGAAAGCAGATGGACCCTTTAAGAGTATGAAGTGTTCTTCCATGCGTATGTGGATGCAACCAGCAGAATAGTAATGGTGTCTCCTCTAAACAGGACAGGACAGGACAGAGCTGTGAGCTATTGCCAACCTCTCCCTTGGCACTGGCCTATGGCGACTCACCGCAGCCGTGGACGGTGTGTGGAGGTGGAGCAGACAGCGAACATCCGGCCGGGCCGAGTAGATGGCAGAGTGCAGGCTGAACTTATCCGTGTCCACGCCCAGATTGGTGCTGCCCTTCTCCACCATCTCACCCAGGATATTCACCTTTACCTGGAAACCACATAAAAGATGTTATAAAACCCATGTTCATAAAAGCAGGTTTGGGCTGACTGAATAATTATTGATAGTGTCTGTAAAGGGGAGACTCGTGGGTACCCATAGAACCCATTTACATTCACATATCTTGAGGTCAGAGGTCAAGGGACCTCTTTGAAAATGGCCATGCCAGTTTTTCCTCGCCAAAATTTAGCTAAGTTTGGAGCGTTATTTAACCTCCTTCACGACAAGCTATTATGACATGGTTGATACCAACTAGCTTTAAAACTGAGCCCGCTAACCTAGAAATCAAAATTTCAGTTAATGCGTTAAAGAAAATTGTGGCGTTAAAACAAATTTGCGTTAACGCGCTATTATCGCGTTAGCTTTGACAGCCCTATTCATCATATAAAAGAATAGCAAAAGCATAAAAAATAGCAACATATCAATATTATCAGAGGGCTAAATGCACTTTTCCATAAACAACCAAGTCAGCATACACTCAGTAGCCACTTTATTAGCTTCACCTGAACAATCTAATGCAATCCAGTATGACTGTTCTGCCATAAAGTCTACTATTATGATGCCTATAGACTGTCATAGATGTGTTCATCCAGTTGTATGTTTTAGCACTGAGGTCATGGTCAGTGACTGTGTTGTACTGAGCTGCATTATATTCAGAGGTGTTTCTAATATTCTGCCCCCCCAAACCATGTATGTAAATATGGACAAAAAACACCTCTTAATATAAAGAAGTCTGGTACAACACCACCCTGACCTCAGTACTACACACATAATTCAATTTACATATTTCTGACAATGCCAACAAAAAGTGATTATAAATGTAGAATTTATGTCAGAGCCGTTGTATTGAATAGCATTAGCCTGTACAGGTGTACCTAATAAAGTGGCCACTGAACGTATGCGTAATCTCAACTGTGATTGGTCTAACTCACCAGACTGGATCCGGTCACCTCGCTGTAGGCCAGGCCGTCTGGAACCACCAAGAAGTGTTCCTGTTCTTTACTAACACGTAGCTGTGAGGGAGGAAGAGGAGCGTTAGTGAAGACAGACAGATGACGGCGTAAAGCTATGCTAGATAATAATGCAAGATAATATGTTGTCATGTTAAAAGCCTATCTCTTAAATGTTCGCTATAAATTAACTGTTTTTTTACTCTCTACCCTCACATTGACTTAAATACTTCACCCCCAAAATTACCATTTGTATATCAATTACTCACCTTGTGTTACATTGAATTCTTAAAGAAACAGTTCACGGCCTCCGCGGTTAACGGAGAATAAAAAAACAACGAAAAGTTTTGATGAATTGAAGTGAATGGGGGCCGCGTTTAACAACAGGAAACTACATCAAAACATCCGTTTACAAACTCTCACACAATTCCAAGTCTCCTTTATCCAGTCGTATACTCACTACTTCCAAAACACATACATATCCCCCATACAATAGGAACGCTCTCTCAATGAAATGACCTGTGATTGGTCAAAGTCTCCCGTCACGGGCTAGATTTTCTAAAGCCTGAAAACAGAGCCATGAGGAGGTGCAGAAGTCTAGTTTTCTCTCAGAACACTTGAATTACAATATACTGAAAGGTTATTATGGATTTTTTGCCCAATGATGCCAAAAAGTTGTTGCCTACTGAACCTTCAACGTGGCCCCTATTTACTTCCATTCATCAAATATTTAGTAGGTTTTTGGATTATTCGTTCACTGGGGAGGCATGAGAGAAAAACAAAGTTTTCTTCAAGAATTAAAGTTACACGGGGTGAGTGACTGATATACAAATGGTCAGTTTGTGGGTGAAGTACTCCTTAAAGACTGCTGTCAGATAAATCAACAAATTACTAGAAGCCCAATCTATCTCTTCTATTATCTATCACCACATCAGCCTGATCATTCCAGCTACACTTCCACAGAAGACTGCTGACCAAAGCTGATCTCATGGTGGGCTCTGACCACCAACCACAACAGCCAGTAAACTAGATTTCTCCATGACCACTGACGTGATGAATAAGTCTGTTCAGTAAGTATGTGTTCTGCCTCACAACACAGGGGGGAAAAAAGAACTAAGTCAGGAATGTAATGTAAGACGGTAGTGGAACTAACAGTGAGACAGGTGCGGCTGATCTGGGCCCAGCCGTACAGGTCAAACAGGCGATGGACGCTGGCCAGCTTGCAGCGCATCAGCCTCTCCCCCTTCACCATGCTGCCGGGCTCCCAGCCCTGCAGGTCGTTGATGGGAGTCACCATCATCATGTCTGTGGAGGGAAGAGAAAACAGCAGACAGACACAATAAGGTAAGTAGCTGAGTGGTTGATTGCTTCTTTCATTCACACTGGCTGTCATCTTTCTCTGTTAGCAATCCCATGTTGCCCCTAATGAGGTGTGTTTCTACTCTTAAGTGTGCCAGTGAACAAGTATGCAAAATACCAGGTCCACCTACTTAAATGGAATGCAGCCACTAATTCATGTTATTAGTTACACTTGTGCCACACAATCATTAAACGTAATCGGGTCATCAGATGTGAGTGGCAGTAGGGTGGAAGCTGATTACGTCTTTGCTCTACTTTTTATTTGATCAACATCCGGTCTGGTCATGAAATGAAACCCCCGGAGTAATGTCAAGTTGATTAGCCAAATAATAAATCCAAGTTTAACAATGGAAGTCTCAGGCTAACAAGGTTTAAAAATTATGTTTAATCGAGCTTGTGCTAAAACTGTTAGCTCTGGTAGTTCAATGGAACACCCAGACTAACCATGGGACCTGCGGGCTAACATAGACGTTAAGTCAACCGGGCAAACCACTGCTGTCAACCCTAGAGATTCATTTGAAAGTCTTGTGCACGTACTAGAAGGGGAGACGGGCAGGGCGGCCGGGGAGCCATGTGAGGCCATGAAATCAGCCAGCTGTCTCAGTGCCCATAGGTTGGATGAGCTGCCACCCTTCTTCATCTGCTCCTGGATCAGCACATCCAGCTCCTCCCTGAATGACTACACACACACATACACAGATATTAATGTATTATCACACAAACCACACATTATAAATCCTTTCAGTTTCACAATAATACTCATTGTGTAGGAGTGGAACATTTCTCGACCTCCGAATCATCTCATTTTTCCACAAAGAAAAACTTTGATAATCACATACAAATTCATGGAGCCTTGAACACACACTCCTACGGGGTGAGGGTGAGT
Source organism: Sebastes umbrosus (assembly GCF_015220745.1). NCBI lineage: Eukaryota > Metazoa > Chordata > Actinopteri > Perciformes > Sebastidae > Sebastes > Sebastes umbrosus. The sequence continues at coordinate 3,704,998 of NC_051276.1, forward strand.
AAACATGTTTAATGAGTCAGTCTCTCTCTCTCTCTCTCTCAGTCCTTTCACTTCATGGTCACTCTCTCTCCATCTCACATACAACCTCATTGGTGTCATGTAGCCTCACTGTTGCCCTCCCCATATGCAGGAGCACACATAGTCATGCACTCAGAATGGGGTCCAGCACTGACTGCAGCCCAAGCTGTCAAGTGGCATTTGAGAACAGATTCATAGTAATGTGAGGAGATAACCACATCTAGAGGAGAGGGAGACAGAGAAGGAGACTGAGATAATAAATCACACACACACACAGCCATCTCACCGGACTCTGAAGGAGGCTGGAGATGCGTTTCTTCTGCTGGGGTCCGGAGCTGGGTGTGGAATGCTGAGGAGACTGGAGGTCCTCAGGGACCCCATCGCTGGGGCTGCGCTGCACCGGGGTGCCTTTGGGGGTGGGGGACTTGCTCATCTTCTACTGTTTTGCAGTGGGTGTCTCACAACCAATGGGTGGGTGGGGATAACTGTAAAAAAAAAAAGAGGGTCAATATTATAAATGCTGCTTAAGCAGCACTTTTTGAGAGAACTGTCATAACACAAGAGGTTACACTATGGTGGTTCTAATTCAATTTATACATTTTTAGACTGTAAATGGCAGCGAGAGGTGACCATTTGAATGGAATTGTTTGACATTTTAGAAAATAGGCTTCTTTGCTTTTATTTAAAGGGGTACTACACCCATTTTTCAAAATGAATACATGCTATTCCTCTGGTCTAAGACAGTCCAAAAACATTAATAAACATGAACTAAAATGGCACTCGTGGAGTGCAGACCTCCGCCAAGCTGCCCGAGTACGATTCCCCCCCCCACCCCCCCTCTCTCCGTTCAACTTGCACCATCATCCATGTGTATTTTTGTTTATGTAGAGATCATCTGTACTTAGCAGAGCATCGTAAAACACTTCATTCAAACTGGAAAGAAACAAAATAAAACCCACCTAAACCATCGTCATTACTCTTTCCAACAATCACCAAGTGTGCTTTGGTCGAACTCAACTGTAATTTCACCGAGTTTAATGTGAACAAACTCTGTTTCAGTTGTTCCCCCCCACACCCCGCTCTCTCTCTATCTCTCTCTCTGAAGGAAAGAGGCGGGGTCATGCGTCATCAACGCGTCATCAGCTACACTGTGCATGTGTTGTACCCAGAGGTCTGGGTCAGGCTGATCAGAATCCTTAAAAAAATTCTGAAGCCGGATAATGATCCGGATCGCCACCAAAATCTAACGGATTGTTCATTGTGCCACACCCCAACCCTCCAAAAAATGTCATTCAAATCCATCATGAACTTTTGGAGTTATCCTGCTAACAGACAAACCAACACACCAACACACCAACACACCAACACACCAACACACCGGTGAAAACATATCCTCCTTCCTAGGCCTTCGGCCTTGGCGCAGGTAACAAACTTGTGATGTCATGTGGTATAAAGTGTGGAGCTCCTCCATAGACAATGAATTGGGAGAGATGTTCTAGATGACACTGAGAGCACCCAGGGGAATGTTCTGAGTATATGGGAACATTTTCTGTTTCACATCTGAGAGCACTACAATAGAATAAAGCTCATTTGAGTATAAAAAAGAAAAGAAACATTCTGTGGGTCTCCCATTCATCGTCTATGGAGCAGCTCCAGACTTTATACTTGATGACATCACAAGTTTGAGACTGACTTCTCTGGTTTCTGGCTTTGAGAGAGAGAGAGAGTAGCTCATGTTCACACCTATTGATTGGACTTTACTAGGCCATGGAAATAACATATTGGAATTCTTAATTTAGGTGGTGTTCCCCTTTAAGAGTTAGATGAGAAGATCCATACACCTTTCATCTGCAGCTGGTTAGCTTAGCATAACAGCTATGAGTGAAGAGTGAAAATGCCAGTTATGCTTTTAAGGGGGGGGGTGTCTTGCCCAGGGATACTTGGACATGTGGACAGGAGGAGCCATGGATTTAACCGCCAACCATGTGATCAGTGGACCCCCCCCCCCCCCCCACCCCCCTTCAGACCACTGAGCATCTACACTCAACCCTGACTTTGACTATTCTATCGTTTTGCGAGGGACATGTTGAAAGCTATATGCGTGGCTAGGTGTGTGCTGGCAAAATTCACCAGACCCGCACTCTTTCATTTACTTTATAGCATCGAGTGACAACATAAATTACAATTAAAATCCTTTTAGCAACAATGGCAAGTACAGGAAAGCCACCATAATTTAGATTCTTTAACTTCCAAGTGAGAGTTATACCGATGAGATGCAGCTCATTTACAAAAAAACTGTAAAACCATACAGTAAATTCAGCTTGAGAACAGTCTGGAGATCGGCCTGAAGGCAAATCATGACACATCATAAATCAGAAAACACATTAGAGGTCGCGCTCGCCCCCACTTATTGGAATAATGGAGCAAATCATGGCGACTGGACCGGCCCTTCCTTACGGCAGGAGCTCCAGACAGGATGAGTCAAATACGGTGCCTGAGGACGGCCAACAAAACACAACATGCTGCAAGTGGTTAGCTTTCTCTTGCCAGAGTGTTGCTCCGTCATGGATTTGGACCAGGTTTATTTTTTTTAAAGGGCACAGTTTGTATTTTGAAAATATGTTTCAAGTCATCACTTCCTGTTCATACTAGGGCTGTCAAATTTAAGGCGATGACGCAAATTTGTTTTAACGCCACTTATTTCTTTAAAGGGACTATTTGTAACTTTCAGAAATGCTTCTTAACAGCGACACCTGTGGCCGTGCAATCAACGAAAGTCAGCGTCGGGCTCGCGCTTGCTCGCTCTCAATATACCTGAACGAGCATCGCTCAAAACAGTGAGGCGACACAAGTCAGCTAAAACCACAATATCACTCATATTTTATATTTCAGCTGCTTGGCAGTAATGTTAGCTGACCAGACGAAGGTCTCTCCATGAACATGATTAAGATCTGATCCTAGTGTTGGCTTTTCCTGCCTAAGTGCAGGCTGAGGCAGCGGGGCTCTCCAGCGTGTCTCCTCTGCTCTCTCCGCCCGCAGCCGGAGAGAGCAGAGGAGACACCGGCACCCGGTCGGTAACGAGAACACTACATAAATCTCTGTAGAGCTCTGTCACTTCACAAGACACGGAAAACCTCTGTTGGTCTGGAGGAGCTGCAGCAGTTATTTCTGCACAAACGTCCCCTGTACATTCACTAGATATTCTCAGAGCTAAACTAACTCTTCTGCAGTGTGGAGTGAACGCGCGTTCACGTCTAGAGGTGGGGCGAGCTGAGCTGTCTGAGTGAAGGCGAGCAGGCAGAGGAGGAGGGTACAGCGGCTACACGCGAACGCGCATATGCGAGCGCGCATGTGTGACGACCCGCTACATTTATGCGCGTACAAAGTTACAAATAGTCCCTTTAACACATTAACACAACTTGTGATTTTTATTTTTAGGGTGTAGTGGGCTCAGTTTGAAAGCTAAAGAAGATACTGGTATCATATGAAACTAGAAAACCTAAAGAATCCATTGGTACCGTGTCACACTAGATTGTTGTGAAGGAGGCTAAATAACACTCCAAACTCATGCAAAGGGGTCCCTTGACCTTTGACCTCCAGATATGTGAATGAAAATGGGTTCTATGGGTACCCACGAGTCTCCCCTTTACAGACATGCCCACTTTATGATAATCACATGCAGTGTGGGGCAAGTCATAGTCAAGTCAGCACACCTACACACTGACAGCTGTTGTTGACTGTTGGGCTGCAGTTTGCCATGTTATGATTTGAGCATATTTTTTATGCTAAATGTAGTACCTGTGAGGGTTTCTGGACAATATCTGTCATTGTTTTGTGTTGTTAATTGATTGCCAATAATAAATATAAACATATATTTGAATAAAGCAGCGTATTTGCCCACTCCTGTGTTGATAAGAGTATTAAATACTTGACAAATCTCCCTTCAAGGTACATTTTGAACAGATAAAAAATGTGCGATTAATTGGTGATCAATCACGATTAACTATGGACAATCATGCGATTAATCATGATTAAATATTTTAATCGATGGACAGCCCTAGTTCATGCCTAATATGAAATTAACCGAGCAGGCAAATGAGGTGAAAGTGAAGTTCAACGGGGATGGGCCAGATATGATTTAAAGATTAAAGAAGAAAAATAATAAAAGACATTACATAAAGCAAGGCTATGAAATTACGTTTTAGGAGGAAAAAAAAAAATCTAATTATACTAACCATATGTCTTAAAAGCAGCAGCCATAATACTATTCGGATGAAAAAGTAATTGCTATCACGGCTTATACTAAGAAGTATAAGTAAATGTGCAAATGGAAGAAGTGCACTGAGCAGAATATTGTTTAATCTTCCTGCTTCCAAGAGTGCACATCAGCCCGAACTATGAAGACATCCAGAAAAGATGATCAAATATTAAATAACAATTGTCAGTTCAATCAATATGCTCACTTATGTACAATTAAACTCCAAGCAAACCCTTTTTGTATCTTGCATTATCATGAAACAGTTTCCTTTTGACAAGTGCGAAAATAAAAAAATAGTAGTCTTAGTATTTTCAAATGGCAGCATTAAAGATGAAAACCTACCCTCACATTAAGGATGCTGTATTCCTCAGGGCACTGGCCGGTGGAAGTGCACAGCTGTATAGAAAACGCAGCATTAGCAGAGCTCACATGCAGACAGCAGCGTCAGAACCGCTAACAGGAAGTTAGCTAGTGATACGGCCTCGGTAATTGGAGAAAGGGTAAAGAGTTACCGTAAGGATGTTCAGAGGAGAGCTGGCCACTCCCCGACTGACACACACACACACACACACACACACACACACAAACACACAGTGCTGCAGGGAGCAGATAAGGTCCCAGACACACCACACCCTCTCTCCTGTGCTACATCTCACTAACTCACTCATTACTTACTTGATAAGATGCATTACTGTAACAGAACCACTTGCGCATCCGTAATCACATGCATCGCCAATCCCATCCCTCGTGCATTCAGGGCAAGCTTTTAAGATGCTCACTCTTAATAGCACAAGAGAACGTTACATCAGATCCACGTGCATTACTACTACAGCTCATTGCATTGCACACGTTAAAAACTGACAGATGACTAAACCTTTAATGGAGTTTCTGGATAAACTGTGCACTTTGACTCCGACAACATCAGGCTTCCTGCGCTCAAAAGCACTGAAACATTACATCAGCTATCCACCATCATCAGCCAGTCACTAAAGCAATAAACTCCCTAATCATACATCAACAGACAAGCAGTATGTTCTTTTGTTTTCATATTTAAAAGACCAATATGTAATATATTTACTGTAATAAATCATAAAATGACCATGATGTGTCATCAGAGATTAAGCCTAACCAAATCGATCTTTGCCTAAACCTAACTAAGTAGTTTTGTTGCCTATGCCTAACCAAGCCGATCTTTTCCTAAACCTACATAGTTTTGTTGCCTAAGCCTAAGCAAGTTGATCTTTTCCTAAACCTAACTAAGTAGTTTTGTTGCCTAAGCCTAACCAAGTTGATCTTTTCCTAAATGTAATTAAGTAGTTTTGTTGCCTAAGCCTAACCAAGTTGATCTTTTCCTAAACGTAATTAAGTAGTTTTGTTGCCTAAGCCTAACCAAGTCGATCTACTCCTAAACCTAACTCAGTAGTTTTATTTTGAAAGTACGTTGTTGAAAGTCGTGCTGCGCGTCACGGAAAAAAAGGGAAAATCGTGTCTATGTGCACGAATCAAACAGACTAAATTTCGTGACTAGTTCACAAACTGCCGTGAGACTGTGTTGGTGGACCGTGTGCAGCTGGGTCATCAAGGCAGCGAGTATTTGAGACACTCAGACGATGATTCCGTCTACTGCTGAAATTGCGAAAACGTGCGCTAACTGCTATCAGTCACACCGGAGGAGCGGACAGGCGCCGGCTCCAATGTTTTGAATTTGGACTGCTGTTACCCATTTTAAACGCTAGCTGTCAGTGCTACATATCGCTCCTTTAAGGAAGAACTGCTCTGTTTAACTTACTATTGATCTGAGGTAGATTTTCCTTTTCAATTTGATGGTTAGTTTTTTGGTTTTAAGCATTCACAAACTCTCATAATTATAACTTCATTCGAATGTATCCTGATGGATGTTCGCTTATTTTAAAGTTACAAGCAGCATTCAGTCTATAACAACCTAAATGTGAAGCAGAGGCTGTCTCGTACTCTCTCATACTAGAGGTTGGTTCACAGTGTGTGTCTCTCTGGGGGTAGAGGGGCCCAGCTGCTGACAGGCAGCAGACAGAGAGCCTCTCCCTCCAGGGAGGCTCCTAATGACTAAGAGGAGACAGACCTCTGACTAGAGCTGCACAATATTGAAAAAAATATCTAATTGCGATTATTTTGACCGATATTGCAATTGTGATATTAGAGGGAATGATCATTTTTACATCATTATTCTCATTTTCATGAAAACATTAAAGTTAGGTAACACTTTTTTTTTTTTTTTTTTAAAGTATTTATTGATAGGACAGTGGATAGAGTGTTGGAAAGGGGGAGAGAGAGAAATGACATGCGGAAAGGTCCACAGGCCGTATTCGAACCCGGGTCCACCGCTGCTAGGACTGAGCCTTGGCCATACATGGGCGCCCGCTCTACCGACTGAGCTAACCAGGCGCCCAGGTAACACTGTTTAATAGCCAACACCGAAGAATGGTAAATTGATAATAAATTAAACTTTAGTTAATAGTTATTTTACTGTTAACATACAATGAAATGATACTTAATGTTTAGTAATATCCTTTATTGCATTAGTTTGTGTAATATTAAGTAATTAGTTTATAAATCATATGTCGTATCATAGCTATCTAAATAATGATTATAGATGGTTTACAAAGCAGTTATTAACCATTAACAAAGTGTAAAAAAAAATATCTTTCTATGTAATGCTTATAGCTGTTTCACAAATTATTTGTTACAGGTTTACAAGTCATTTCATAATCATTACTAAATACTTAATATAGTATATAAAATGTTATAATGTTTATAACAATAAACTGTTAAAATAATGTTAATTATTTCTTTATTAATAATTAGTAAATATTAATAATCATCATTCCATTGTTTGTTAACAATAAACTAATAATTTATTAAAAAAATATCTATTTACTATTTATTAAAGATGGTTATGATAAAGTGTGATTTTTGCAGGGATCTGTACCAAACAAAGATGTTTGATTAAGTCTGTAGAACATAATTTGTAGCCCAGGACATCTCAATATCTAATTTAAAATAGTATTTTGACACACATTTCACCTGTAAGGAATATCGTGCATCATCTCCTGCGATTTGCAAATTGCAGTAGGCTATATTGCTATATTTCAATCATATTAATTGTTCAGCCCCAGATCTGGCTGCTGGCCCACCATCACTTCCTCCTCCTCTTATCCATAGTCACACTCTGACGGCTCATCATGCTGCATCATCACCTCACTTTTGTATCAGAACATCTCAGGAAGTAGGGGAGCTGCCAGTCTCTCCTCCTCTACAGCTGCATTCTTATCAAACTAAAAAATGCAGAATTTCAGTATTGATCAGATTTATATGATTATTTGCTGTAGTGTCCTTCACCAGAACACAACAAAGTTGCTGTGCTCTGTTGCAAGATACTCAGAGATCTTTGACCTAAACTGTATCTTAAAAAGAGGTGAACTAAGCCATCCATTTTCTAGTTAGTCTGGTGTACATTATCTTCACATATACATGCCTGTATTGACTGCTGTAAACCCACTTTCGAGTGGTTTTAGGAGGTTTGTGTCTGAGCATTGACATTGACAGCAGAGAGGCAGATGGGGGTGTAATTACCTAAGTAGCTCAGCATTGATTTTCTTCGGCTTCGCTTTCGTTAGGTTTATGTCATAATGGCTGGTCGGTGGATCCCAACCAGTTATCGAACTAGATTCTAACAAACAAACAAACAAAATATGATAAAGATGAATAATTGTCATCATGTTTTTACTTTCTAAACTCACTGCAACTCATCAGATAATTTCATGGCAAACAATACGTTATAATCCAACGTAAAACTTGATTAGGTGTCACATTAGGTGACTACACTAAACTGGATTATTATGGCATGTTTATAGAACTTACAAGGGCACCTTTGCTGTACTCAACCCCCAAATACATAGGCCCTAAACATCTGTTGCAGACTGAGTGCTTTCCAAAAAGCGCAGCACACACAAGAAGAAAAAGCATGAATGAAGTAGAGGTAGAATAAATTTAGCTGACTCTGTGCAGGACTATAGTCTCTAATGGGACATTTGGCTTCAACCTATAAATGCAAATAAATAATATAAAAAAATACGAAACACTTTAGAAAGGAGCAGACGGAATAGCAGCTGATGGGAGTCCATTACAGTCAAGGGAGTATTAAATTTGTTTCTTTTTCATTAATATTAATGACTTATTATTGGATTATTATTCCTGATGTGACAGAAAGTGCAGAGTGATAATTCAAGAACTCCTGCCCCTCAAAATAGCATGTTTGATTTTCAATAACTATAAACTTGATATTAAGGTGTTTTCAACTAAATAAAACAGCAAAAATCACATGATTTGTCTTGGACAAGCCGTATTGCAATGTATTAACTAGGGCTGTTAAAGTCAACGCGCTAATAAGTGTTAGCGCAAATTAGTTTTAATGCCACTAAATTTCTTTAACACATTAACGCAACTTGTAATATTGAGGTTGTAGCGGGCTCAGTTTTAAAGCTAAGAAAACCTACCAACCATGTCATACTAGCTTGTCGCGAAGGAGGTTAAATAACGCTCCAAACTTACGGTAAATTCTGGCTAGGAAAAACTGGCATGGCCATTTTCAAAGGGGTCCCTTGACCTCTGACCTCCAGATATGTGAATGAAAATGGGTTCTGTGGGTACCCACGAGTCTCCCCTTTACAGACATGCCACTTTATGATAATCACATGCAGTTTGGGGTCAAGTCATAGTCAAGTCAGCCCACTGACACACTGACAGCTGTTGTTGTCTGTTAGGCTGCAGTTTGCCATGTTATGATTTGAGCATATTGTTTTATGCTAAATGCAGTACCTGTGAGGGTTTCTGGACAATATGTGTCATTGTTTTGTGTCGTTAATTGATTTCTAATAATAAATATATACATACATTCGCATAAAGCAGCATATTTGCCCACTCCCATGTCGATAAGAGTATTAAATACTTGACAAATCTCCCTTTAAGGTACATTTTGAGCAGATACAATTTTTTTTATTAATTTGTGATTAATCAGGATTAACTATGGACAATCATGCGATTAATCGTGATTAAATATTTTAATGGATCGACAGCCCCAGTATAAACACAGTATTTACTGTATATCGACATCATTTTAGTTGGAATAGTAAAAGGCTGGAATTATGAAAAACATGATTCAGTAGTTCATCATCTATCTGACATATAGATTAAGGGTAAATAATAGAAAACTAAATTGCACTAACACTGACTTCAACATCAACTTCCACACTGCTGTGGCTCAGATGAATCCATCATGACATTGTGCTGAGGAGATTAATAAAATGTGCACTCCCAACGATACTGTGATGCCACATGGGGGAGGAAGAGGACAGGCCTATTGATCACATTGAGTCACGTGAGTGCATGCAGGGCAACATACATCGTGTATCTACAGCTCCATATTTCAACGTCAATGCACAATATCGTTTTATGGCTTTATCTATTATTATAGCATCCTCTCTCCGTTCATCCACCCGCTGCATGGCGGCCCCTGTGCGCTCTGCATGGCTGCCTAGCAACACACACACACGCTGCTGCAGCATCAGCACCAGGATCCTCTAATGGCCACCAGCAGAACGCAGAGGCCAGCAGCGACGGAGCAACGCTGCACGACTTTCTAATAAAAAGTATAATTTCAGAGGACAAGAAAGAGCTCATTATGTCCCGCATATTAATCATGAAACACGTCCGGAACACAAACACACGCACACACACACAGGCTGAGCTTCTATAGAGTAACAAACATGCAGGCTAATGAGCGAGATTAGACAGAGCATGGCTAAACGCACTGCCATCACACACTCTCCATGAATACAGGACACCAAATGCACATGTGAGACCAGCTTGCTCTCGTCCTTCTTCTGCAGAGAACAATGGAGAAAGCATGGCGCACTGTGGAGAGGCTGCAGCACAACGATGCTATCTCAATAATATTATACAAGCACATCCGATCTCTCCGTAGAGAGGCAGCGGGGTGCGCCGTATGGCCGACAACAACAACATGGTACACATCAGGCAGGATGGTGGGAGAAGCATCGGAGCACACATGCACAGGGAGGACCCGCTATCCGCCCAGACATTTAACCACGATCCCCCCTCCATCAACACACAACAAGGCTGTGTACTCACCTCAGAGCATCCTCAGGAGCGAGTCTTCAGTGCGGCTGCACCACACCCACAGCCCGGAGCCCGGAGCCGTCCTCAGAGGAAGCAGATGTGGTTAATTACAACAAATCTGGCCCTATTGGGTTGCGACTCCAGGGGGGGGGGCTATCCTTTGTCAGACTCTTTCAGGGCCTCAGCTGATACCAAGTCAATGGACCCTGATGTTGTTCATCGCTCGGTGCTCTGGACCAGCCCACTGCCACGCCTGTCCTCAGTCTGGCACCATGCAGGGGCTCCCACTCATACAACTACTGTACAGTGGGAATACAAAAAAACCCTTTTGCAGTGCATTTAGTTATTGTGTTTGTAAAAGATAACTATACTGTTTGTCTCCTAAAACGGTGTTTAGTTGGCTATAGGCCCAGTTCAAGTCGGACAAAAAAATATATATATCCCATCAAAC